>NC_057796.1:144327964-144546787 GCF_018294505.1 Triticum aestivum | reverse complement strand
CGACGGCGGCGTCGGGCAGCGGCGGCGGCGGCGCGGGTCTCGAGGCGGGGCGGGGCTGGCAGCTAGGGTTAGAGGCGGCGTGGGCTGGGGTGGGCTGGCGGCGGGGCGGCTTATAAAGCCCGGGGCGAGGCAGAGTCCGGGTCGCCCACGGCGGCCCGAGTCAGTTCGTTTTTTTATATAAATCGGACGTGCAGAAAAAAGTAAGAAAAGAAATTTTAAACGGACTCCAAAAATCCCGAAATAAATTTTCCCGGTCCTCTAAAAATAAGCCGGACAAGATGAACATTTATTTGGGCCTAAAATACAATTTTGAAAAACGCATATTTTTCCTAATTCAAATAAAATCAAATAAAATCCAAATAAAATCAAATATTTGTTTTTAATATTTTTCCTCCAATATTTCAATATTTTTGGAGAAGTCATACTATCCCCTCTCATATATTTTAAATATGAAACATTTTTCGGAGAGAAAAATAATTAAAACAAATGATCCTATTTTCAAAATTTGAGAAAACCCAAATATGAAAATAACAAAATCCCCAACTCTCTCCGTGGGTCCTTGAGTTGCGTAGAATTTCTAGGATCGCAAAACAAAATGCAATAAAATATGTTATGCATGATGATCTAATGTATAACATTCCAAATTAAAAATTTGGGATGTTACAATATCTTTGTTTCACATTATCACTTTCAATATGAATTGTTCTTCAAAGTGGCAAATGCCGCATCATTGCTTACGATTCTGCCTATTGTAAGAGAGCAGTATTCCTCCATCTCCAATCAGGAATAGCTGCTAACTAAGTGCATCAGTTAGAAGAGAAGTAAGAGTTGGTGGGAGTTGTCCCAACAGTTTCCACATATATCTTCTCAGTTTTCAGATTTTGTTGTTCAATTCAGTTAAAACTATTAACTTACTGGTTGCAGTATAACTATTTCTAGAATTTACAATGTGGTTTGTGTGCCTATTGATTTAACTTGATGAGAGAAAAAATAAATCTATGATATTCAAATTTTAGTGGGGACCGTTCTTGATTTTTGAAAGCACTGCCTGGAAGGTAGCTCTAAATAATTCTTCTATAAAATCAGGATATTTTGTTGTTAAATTTTGTATTTTTAGAAGCAGATACCATTCGTTGTTTTTCATTTACAACGGTGCATGTTCAGTTATGTATTCATATATCACGTACAGAGTTTTAGATATGAAGCAAATAGTTCAAGGTATTTCGGATTGGTAGAGCTTAATCTGTGATGTGTGATGTTTTCTAATGGCACTGTTTATTGTATAATTTTAAGATATAACTTGTTATAATTCTGTTAAGTCATACTTATACATGTAACAACCAACATGTGTAGTTATGTACTCAGCCACCTTCTTAAAATTGAAATTTCTTGCTAATTATAGCTGCATGCAAGAATTGATTTTCAATCTGGTAGCTATTAGTATCTTTTAGAAGGGGATTACTTTGCTTCAGGGTACAAGATGTTCTGATCTTTGTTTTTATTGCTTTCCTATATGCCACTGAATATTTTTGACATTGACTTCCTTCCTTTCATTTCATTCTCAGTGAAGGAAGGAAGCCTTCTGCCAAGGAGAAACATACTCCCGATGTTTCTTGTGTTCACCGTACCGAAGAGGTGTCCAAGGTGATCAAAATCGATGGGGGATACCCTTGCCTGCAATTAGATTACAACACATTTTTTATGACAGTTGAATGGCGCTCAAATTTAATTATGTTCTAATAGTAGCTCAATGGTGTTTACCTAATGAGTGCCCACAATGTCCAGGTGTGATGTTAATCTGAAGGTGTTTGTTTCAGTCTAAAGGCCATCCTGATCCTGCTCCTGTACCTTTGCTAAAAGAAAAGTTAGATTGTTATGGTGAAAGTACATTACACGAAAATTATGTATGTTGTGCTATTCGAGGAAGACACTTGTGTTCTCACTAACACTCTGAATGTCTTCTTACCTTGTATTGTATGAATGCCTACATTTCTTTTCTCATAAAAAGATGCAAATCATCTTTAACTTATGTGTATAAATGTCCAGTAATTGTAGCACATGACCTGATGTTTGTCCTTTATTTCCAAATAAGAACCAAGCTACTCTTTTAGTGACAATCAGCAAGAAGATTGAATCATCTTTATACTGAATCAAACACCTTGAGATTAAAGCTCAATCTTTATACTGAAACAAACACGTACAGATTTTATTCCAAAATAAGAAGCAAACCTGATTAAATGTGGACGGATCCAGTCCCTGACCTCTCACCCCCATCGCTCCCATGGATGACGGCTTGGCGAAACCTAGCTTTGCCGCCTCCCTCCCCTCCTCCACCCTCGCCATCGCCGGAGGGCCTCCGACACCGCCAAGCAAAGCTAAGGCAACATCAACGCCTGTCCTTGTCGAGGAAAGAATTTGTGGTTGAATGGTTGTGGCTCGGTGCTCTGTTGGTGACGTGAAGGTTAGGAGGCAGCTGTAGGTGGTCGCTTGGGTCACTGGTGCACCCGTGTTGCTTTGGTGGCAACGGTTTGTTGTCGGTGGCAGGGTGCGGGTGGTGATAGTGCCATACCTTCTCCTTGGTCAAAATAGGCGGCGCGTGGATTGCTCGCGCTATGGGAATGGCGACAACATGGGCCCCGTCCTCAGGCGGGCGAGCTTTGGGCTCGAGACGGGTCGGAGATTTTGCTCCGAGTAGGTGAGGCAGGCACGGTCTGGGTGGTGCCCGGTGGTGGTGGTCATGTTAGCGTTGCGTCGGTGTGCGAATTGGCGCGGGTGACCATGTAAATGGCACCGTGTGAGCTCGCCTGGCCAAGGGCTCAGGACTGGCTCGCCTGTGGCCGTCGACAGTCTCAGAGTCGTGTCCCCCGAGTCCATCGAGTATTGGTTGGGGACGCAGGTGTGGATGCCTCCTATGGTTGAAGCGCCTACCTTGACTCTGGGACTGATGTCGGGCTACGAGTAGGTGGAGTGTCATCACTCTTCCTACCATGGTTGAGTGCATTGTGATGTGGGCGGGGCGGCGAACCCGGATGGCGGTCCGCGCGGTTGCTCTTTGACAAGCATCATTGCGGTGGTGGTGGCTACCGTCCCGGTTTGTGTGGGCAACGAGAGGTGTTGAGACGGGCAGCTCAGACGTGCCCTCTCTCTCGGTGGGGCGGCGTCCTGATCCAGATTTGGGGATCTGACATTGTCGCACTACTTTCGGCGGCCTCGTGGTGGCATGGGTGGGTGTTGGGGAATGTAGTAATTTCAAAAAAAATTCTACGAACACGCAAGATCATGGTGATGCATAGCAACGAGAGGGGAGAGTGTTGTCCACGTACCCTCGTAGACCGATAGCGGAAGCGTTAACACAACGCGGTTGATGTAGTCGTACGTCTTCACGATCCGACCGATCAAGTACCGAACATACGGCACCTCCGAGTTCAGCACACGTTCAGCTCGATGACGTCCCTCGAACTCCGATCCAGCCGAGTGTTGAGGGAGAGTTTCGTCAGCACGACGGCGTGGTGACGATGATGATATTCTACCGACGCAGGGCTTCGCCTAAGCACCGCTATGATATTATCGAGGTGTAATATGGTGGAGGGGGGCACCGCACACGGCTAAGAGATCTCAAGGATCAATTGTTGTGTCTCTGGGGTGCCCCCTGCCCCCGTATATAAAGGAGCAAGGGGGAGGCGGCCGGACTAGGAGGAGGGCGCGCCAAGGGGGGAGTCCTACTCCCACCGGGAGTAGGACTCCTCCTTTCCTTGTTGGAGTAGGAAAAGGGAAGGGAGAAGGAGAAAGAAGGAAGTGTTGGGAATCGTAGCATAATTTAAAATTTTCCTACGCTCACCAAGATGCATCTATGGAGTCTACTAGCAACGAGGGGAAAGGAGTGGATCTACATACCCTTGTAGATCGCGAGCGGAAGCGTTCCAATGAACGTGGATGACGGAGTCGTACTCGCCGTGATCCAAATCACCGATGACCGAGTGCCGAACGGACGGCACCTCCGCGTTCAACACACGTACGGTGCAGCGACGTCTCCTCCTTTCTTGATCCAGCAAGGGGGGAGGAGAGGTTGATGGAGATCCAACAGCACGACGGCGTGGTGGTGGATGTAGCGGCTCTCCGGCAAGGCTTCGCCGAGCTTCTGCGCGCGAGAGAGAGGTGTTGCAGGGGAGGAGGGAGGCGCCAAAGGCTGTAGTCTGCTGCCCTCCCTCCCCCCCCTTTATATAGGCCCCCAAGGGGGGGTGCGCAGCCCTTGGAGATGGGATCTCCAAGGGGGGTGCGGCGGCCAAGGGGGAAGGGGTTGCCTTGCCCCCCAAGGCAAGGGGAAACTCCCCCCCTAGGGTTCCCAACCCTAGGCGCATGGGGGGAGGCCCAAAGTGGCGCCCCAGCCCATTAGGGGCTGGTTCCCCTCCACTTTCAGCCCACGGGGCCCTCCGGGACAGGTGGCCCCACCCGGTGGACCCCCGGGACCCTTCCGGTGGTCCCGGTACAATACCGATAACCCCCGAAACTTTCCCGGTGGCCAAAACTGGACTTCCTATATATAATTCTTCACCTCCGGACCATTCCGGAACCTCTCGTGACGTCCGGGATCTCATCCGGGACTCCGAACAACTTTCGGGTTTCCGCATACATATATCTCTACAACCCTAGCGTCACCGGACCTTAAGTGTGTAGACCCTACGGGTTCGGGAGACATGCAGACATGACCGAGACGCCTCTCCGGTCAATAACCAACAGCGGGATCTGGATACCCACATGTTCCACGATGATATCATCGAGTGAACCACGGTGTCGAGGATTCAATCAATCCGTATGCAATTCCCTTTGTCAATCGGTATGTTACTTGCCCGAGATTCGATCGTCGGTATCCCAATACCTTGTTCAATCTCGTTACCGGCAAGTCTCTTTACTCGTACCGCAATGCATGATCCCGTGACTAACGCCTTAGTCACATTGAGCTCATTATGATGATGCATTACCGAGTGGGCCCAGAGATACCTCTCCGTTTACACGGAGTGACAAATCCCAGTCTCGATCCGTGCCAACCCAACAGACACTTTCGGAGATACCCGTAATGCACCTTTATAGTCACCCAGTTACGTTGTGACGTTTGGCACACCCAAAGCACTCCTACGGTATCCGGGAGTTGCACGATCTCATGGTCTAAGGAAAAGATACTTGACATTGGAAAAGCTCTAGCAAACGAAACTACACGATCTTTTATGCTATGCTTAAGTTGGGTCTTGTCCATCACATCATTCTCCTAATGATGTGATCCCGTTATCAATGACATCCTATGTCCATAGTCAGGAAACCATGACTATCTGTTGATCAACGAGCTAGTCAACTAGAGGCTTACTAGGGACAGGTTGTGGTCTATGTATTCACACATGTATTACGATTTCCGGACAATACAATTATAGCATGAATAATAAACTATTATCATGAACACAGAAATATAATAATAACCATTTATTATTGCCTCTAGGGCATATTTCCAACAGTCTCCCACTTGCACTAGAGTCAATAATCTAGTTACATTGTGATGAATCGAACACCCATTGCGTCCTGGTGTTGATCATGTTTTGCCCTAGGGAGAGGTTTAGTCAACGGATCTGCTACATTCAGGTCCGTGTGCACTTTACAAATATCTATGTCTCCATTTTGAACACTTTCACGAATGGAGTTGAAGCGACGCTTGATATGCCTGGTCTTCCTGTGAAACCTGGGCTCCTTCGCAAGGGCAATACCTCCAGTGTTGTCACAAAAGAGAGTCATTGGGCCCGACGCATTGGGAATCACCCCTAGGTCGGTAATGAACTCCTTCATCCAGACTGCTTCCTGTGCTGCCTCCGAGGCTGCCATGTACTCCGCTTCACATGTAGATCCCGCCACGACGCTTTGCTTGCAACTGCACCAGCTTACTGCTCCTCTATTCAAAATATACACGTATCCGGTCTGTGACTTTGAGTCATCCGGATCTGTGTCGAAGCTAGCGTCGACGTAACCCTTTACGACGAGCTCTTCGTCACCTCCATAGACGAGAAACATATCCTTAGTCCTCTTCAGGTACTTCAGGATATTCTTGACCGCTGTCCAGTGTTCCTTGCCGGGATTACTTTGGTACCTTCCTACCAAACTTACGGCAAGGTTTACATCAGGTCTGGTACACAGCATGGCATACATAATAGACCCTATGGCCGAGGCATAGGGGATGACACTCATCTCTTCTATATCTTCTGCCGTGGTCGGGCATTGAGCCGTGCTCAATTGCACACCTTGCAATACAGGCAAGAACCCCTTCTTGGACTGATCCATACTGAACTTCTTCAATATCTTGTCAAGGTATGTACTCTGCGAACGACCAATGAGGCGTCTTGATCTATCTCTATAGATCTTGATGCCTAATATATAAGCAGCTTCTCCAAGGTCCTTCATTGAAAAACATTTATTCAAATAGGCCTTTATACTTTCCAAGAATTCTATATCATTTCCCATCAATAATATGTCATCCACATATAATATGAGAAATGCTACAGAGCTCCCACTCACTTTCTTGTAAACACAGGCTTCTCCATAAGTCTGTGTAAACCCAAACGCTTTGATCATCTCATCAAAGCGAACGTTCCAACTCCGAGATGCTTGCACCAGCCCATAGATTGAGCGCTGGAGCTTGCATACTTTGTTAGCATTCTTAGGATCGACAAAACCTTCCGGCTGCATCATATACAACTCTTCCTTAAGGAAGCCGTTAAGGAATGCCGTTTTGACGTCCATCTGCCATATCTCATAATCATAGTATGCGGCAATTGCTAACACGATTCGGACGGACTTCAGCTTCGCTACGGGTGAGAAAGTCTCATCGTAGTCAACCCCTTGAACTTGTCGATAACCCTTAGCGACAAGTCGAGCTTTGTAGATGGTCACATTACCATCTGCGTCCGTCTTCTTCTTAAAGATCCATTTGTTTTCTATGGCTCGCCGCTCATCGGGCAAGTCAGTCAAAGTCCATACTTTGTTTTCATACATGGATTCTATCTCGGATTTCATGGCTTCTAGCCATTTGTCGGAATCCAGGCCCGCCATCGCTTCTTCATAGTTCGAAGGTTCACCGTTGTCTAACAACATGATTTCCAGGACAGGGTTGCCGTACCACTCTGGTGCGGAACGTGTCCTTGTGGACCTACGAAGTTCAGTAACTTGATCCGAAGCTTCATGATCATCATCATTAACTTCCTCCCCAGTCGGTGTAGGCACCACAGGAACACTTTCCCGCGCTGCGCTACTTTCCGGTTCGGAAGGGGTGACTATCACCTCATCAAGTTCCACTTTCCTCCCACTCAATTCTTTCGAGAGAAACTCCTTCTCTAGAAAGGACCCGTTCTTGGCAACGAAGATCTTGCCTTCGGATCTGAGGTAGAAGGTATACCCAATAGTTTCCTTAGGGTATCCTATGAAGACGCATTTTTCCGATTTGGGTTCGAGCTTTTCAGGTTGAAGTTTCTTGACATAAGCATCGCATCCCCAAACTTTTAGAAACGACAGCTTAGGTTTCTTCCCAAACCATAATTCATACGGTGTCGTCTCAACGGATTTAGACGGTGCCCTATTTAAAGTGAATGCGGCAGTCTCTAAAGCATAACCCCAAAATGAGAGCGGTAAATCGGTAAGAGACATCATAGATCGCACCATATCCAATAGAGTGCGATTACAACGTTCGGACACACCATTTCTCTGAGGTGTTCCAGGCGGCATGAGTTGTGAAACTATTCCACATTTCCTTAAGTGTGTACCAAATTCGTGACTTAAATATTCTCCACCACGATCTGATCGTAAGAATTTTATTTTCCTGTCACGTTGATTCTCGACTTCACTCTGAAATTCCTTGAACTTTTCAAAGGTTTCAGACTTGTGTTTCATTAGGTAGACATACCCATATCTACTTAAATAATCAGTGAGAGTGAGAACATAACGATATCCTCCGCGAGCCTCAACGCTCATTGGACCGCACACATCGGTATGTATGATTTCCAATAAGTTGGTCGCTCGCTCCATTGTTCCGGAGAACGGAGTCTTGGTCATCTTACCCATGAGGCATGGTTCGCACGTGTCAAATGATTCGTAATCAAGAGACTCCAAAAGTCCATCTGCATGGAGCTTCTTCATGCGCTTGACACCAATGTGACCAAGGCGGCAGTGCCACAAGTATGTGGGACTATCGTTATCAACTTTACATCTTTTGGTATTCACACTATGAACATGTGTAGCATCACGTTCGAGATTCATCAAGAATAAACCATTGACCAGCGGGGCATGACCATAAAACATATCTCTCAAATAAATAGAACAACCAATATTCTCAGATTTAAATGAGTAGCCATCTCGAATTAAACGAGATCCAGATACAATGTTCATGCTCAAAGCTGGCACTAAATAACAATTATTGAGGTTTATAACTAATCCCGTGGGTAGATGCAGAGGTAGCGTGCCGACGGCGATCACATCGACCTTGGAACCATTCCCGACGCGCATCGTCACCTCGTCTTTTGCCAGTCTCCGTTTATTCCGTAGTTCCTGATTTGAGTTACAAATATGAGCAACCGCACCGGTATCAAATACCCAGGAGCTACTGCGAGTACTGGTAAGGTACACATCAATTACTTGTATATCACATATACCTTGGGTGTTGCCGGCCTTCTTCTTGTCCGCTAAATATTTGGGGCAGTTCCGCTTCCAGTGACCACTTCCCTTGCAATAAAAGCACTCAGTCTCGGGCTTGGGTCCATTCTTTGACTTCTTCCCGGTAACTGGCTTACCGGGCGCGGCAACTCCCTTGCTGTCCTTCTTGAAGTTCTTCTTACCCTTGCCCTTCTTGAACTTAGTGGTTTTATTCACCATCAACACTTGATGTTCTTTTCTGATCTCTACCTCAGCTGATTTCAGCATTGAATACACCTCGGGAATGGTCTTTTCCATCCCCTGCATATTGTAGTTCATCACAAAGCTCTTGTAGCTTGGTGGAAGCGACTGGAGGATTCTGTCAATGACCGCGTCATCCGGGAGATTAACTCCCAGCTGAGACAAGCGGTTGTGCAACCCAGACATTCTGAGTATGTGCTCACTAACAGAACTGTTCTCCTCCATTTTACAGCTGAAGAACTTGTCGGAGACATCATATCTCTCGACCCGAGCATGAGCTTGAAAAACCAGTTTCAGCTCCTCGAACATCTCATATGCTCCATGTTTCTCAAAACGCTTTTGGAGACCCGGTTCTAAGCTGTAAAGCATGCCGCACTGAACGAGGGAGTAATCATCAGCACGCTGCTGCCAAGCGTTCATAACGTCTTGGTTCTCAGGGATTGGTGCTTCACCTAGCGGTGCTTCTAAGACATAATCTTTCTTGGCTGCTATGAGGATGATCCTCAGGTTCCGGACCCAGTCCGTATAGTTGCTGCCATCATCTTTCAGCTTGGTTTTCTCTAGGAACGCGTTGAAATTGAGGACAACGTGGGCCATTTGATCTACAATACATAGTGTAAAGATTTAGACTAAGTTCATGATAATTAAGTTCATATAATCAAATTATTTAATGAACTCCCACTCAGATAGACATCCCTCTAGTTATCTAAGTGAAACATGATCCGAACTCAACTAGGCCGTGTCCGATCATCACGTGAGACGGACTAGTCAAGATCGGTGAACATCTCCATGTTGATCGTATCTTCTATACGACTCATGCTCGACCTTTCGGTCCTCCGTGTTCCGAGGCCATGTCTGTACATGCTAGGCTCGTCAAGTCAACCTAAGTGTATTGCGTGTGTTCCGAGGCCATGTCTGTACATGCTAGGCTCGTCAACACCCGTTGTATGCGAACATAAGAATCTATCACACCCGATCATCACGTGGTGCTTCGAAACGACGAACCTTCGCAACGGTGCACAGTTAGGGTGAACACTTTCTTGAAATTATTATAAGGGATCATCCTACTTGCTACCGTCGTTCTAAGCAAATAAGATGCAAAAACATGATAAACATCACATGCAATCGAATAGTGACATGATATGGCCAATATCATCATGCTCCTTTGATCTCCATCTTCGGGGCACCATGATCATCTTCGTCACCGGCATGACACCATGATCTCCATCATCATGATCTCCATCATTGTGTCTTCATGAAGTTGTCACGCCAACGATTACTTCTACTTCTATGGCTAACCGTTTAGCAACAAAGTAAAGTAAATTACATGGTGTTATTCAAATGACACGCAGGTCATGCAAAATAATAAAGACAACTCCTATGGCTCCTGCCGGTTGTCATACTCATCGACATGCAAGTCGTGATTCCTATTACAAGAATATGATCAATCTCATACATCACATATATCATTCATCACATCTTCTGGCCATATCATATCACATATATCACTTGCTGCAAAAACAAGTTAGACGTCCTCTAATTGTTGTTGCAAGTTTTTACGTGGTTTGTAGGTTTCTAGCAAGAACGATTTCTTACCTACGTATGACCACAACGTGATTTGCCAATTTCTATTTACCCTTCATAAGGACCCTTTTCATCAAATCCGTTCCGACTAAAGTAGGAGAGACAGACACCCGCTAGCCACCTTATGCAACTAGTGCATGTCAGTCGGTGGAACCTGTCTCACGTAAGCGTACGTGTAAGGTCGGTCCGGGCCGCTTCATCCTACAATGCCGCCGAAACAAGAAACGACTAGTAGCGGCAAGAAGAATTGGCAACATCAACGCCCACAACTTCTTTGTGTTCTACTCGTGCATAGTAACTACGCATAGGCCTGGCTCATGATGCCACTGTTGGGAATCGTAGCATAATTTAAAATTTTCCTACGCTCACCAAGATGCATCTATGGAGTCTACTAGCAACGAGGGGAAAGGAGTGGATCTACATACCCTTGTAGATCGCGAGCGGAAGCGTTCCAATGAACGTGGATGACGGAGTCGTACTCGCCGTGATCCAAATCACCGATGACCGAGTGCCGAACGGACGGCACCTCCGCGTTCAACACACGTACGGTGCAGCGAAGTCACCTCCTTTCTTGATCCAGCAAGGGGGGAGGAGAGGTTGATGGAGATCCAACAGCACGACGGCGTGGTGGTGGATGTAGCGGCTCTCCGGCAAGGCTTCGCCGAGCTTCTGCGCGCAAGAGAGAGGTGTTGCAGGGGAGGAGGGAGGCGCCAAAGGCTGTAGTCTGCTGCCCTCCCTCCCCCCCCTTTATATAGGCCCCCAAGGGGGGGTGCGCAGCCCTTGGAGATGGGATCTCCAAGGGGGGGGCGGCGGCCAAGGGGGAAGGGGTTGCCTTGCCCCCCAAGGCAAGGGGAAACTCCCCCCCTAGGGTTCCCAACCCTAGGCGCATGGGGGGAGGCCCAAAGTGGCGCCCCAGCCCATTAGGGGCTGGTTCCCCTCCACTTTCAGCCCACGGGGCCCTCCGGGACAGGTGGCCCCACCCGGTGGACCCCCGGGACCCTTCCGGTGGTCCCGGTACAATACCGATAACCCCCGAAACTTTCCCGGTGGCCAAAATTGGACTTCCTATATATAATTCTTCACCTCCGGACCATTCCGGAACCTCTCGTGACGTCCGGGATCTCATCCGGGACTCCGAACAACTTTCGGGTTTCCGCATACATATATCTCTACAACCCTAGCGTCACCGGACCTTAAGTGTGTAGACCCTACGGGTTCGGGAGACATGCAGACATGACCGAGACGCCTCTCCGGTCAATAACCAACAGCGGGATCTGGATACCCATGTTGGCTCCCACATGTTCCACGATGATATCATCGGGTGAACCACGGTGTCGAGGATTCAATCAATCCGTATGCAATTCCCTTTGTCAATCGGTATGTTACTTGCCCGAGATTCGATCGTCGGTATCCCAATACCTTGTTCAATCTCGTTACCGGCAAGTCTCTTTACTCGTACCGCAATGCATGATCCCGTGACTAACGCCTTAGTCACATTTAGCTCATTATGATGATGCATTACCGAGTGGGCCCAGAGATACCTCTCCGTTTACACGGAGTGACAAATCCCAGTCTCGATCCGTGCCAACCCAACAGACACTTTCGGAGATACCCGTAATGCACCTTTATAGTCACCCAGTTACGTTGTGACGTTTGGCACACCCAAAGCACTCCTACGGTATCCGGGAGTTGCACGATCTCATGGTCTAAGGAAAAGATACTTGACATTGGAAAAGCTCTAGCAAACGAAACTACACGATCTTTTATGCTATGCTTAAGTTGGGTCTTGTCCATCACATCATTCTCCTAATGATGTGATCCCGTTATCAATGACATCCTATGTCCATAGTCAGGAAACCATGACTATCTGTTGATCAACGAGCTAGTCAACTAGAGGCTTACTAGGGACAGGTTGTGGTCTATGTATTCACACATGTATTACGATTTCCGGACAATACAATTATAGCATGAATAATAGACTATTATCATGAACACAGAAATATAATAATAACCATTTATTATTGCCTCTAGGGCATATTTCCAACAGGAAGGGGGCGCCCCCCTCCCTAGTCCAATTCGGACTAGTCCATGGGGAGGGGTGCGGCCTCCCTTTGGGGTCTTTCTCTCCTTTCCCGTATGGCCCATTAAGGCCCAATACGAATTCCCGTAACTCTCCGGTACTCCGAAAAATACCCGAATCACTCGGAACCTTTCCGAAGTCCGAATATAGTCGTCCAATATATCGATGTTTACGTCTCGACCATTTCGAGACTCCTCGTCATATCCCCGATCTCATCCGGGACCCCGAACTCCTTCGGTACATCAAAACTCAATAAAACTGTCATCGTAACGTTAAGCGTGCGGACCCTACGGGTTCGAGAACTATGTAGACATGACCGAGACACGTCTCCGGTCAATAACCAATAGCGGGACCTGGATGCCCATATTGGCTCCCACATATTCTACGAAGATCTTTATCGGTCAGACCGCATAACAACATACGTTGTTCCCTTTGTCACCGGTATGTTACTTGCCCGAGATTTGATCGTCGGTATCTCGATACCTAGTTCAATCTCGTTACCGGCAAGTCTCTTTACTCGTTCCGTAACACATCACCGAGTGGGCCCAGAGATACCTCTCCGACAATTGGAGTGACAAATCCTAATCTCGAAATACGCCAACCCAACAAGTACCTTTGGAGACACCTGTAGAGCACCTTTATAATCACCCATTTACGTTGTGACGTTTGGTAGCACACAAAGTGTTCCTCCGGTAAACGGGAGTTGCATAATCTCATAGTCATAGGAACATGTATAAGTCATGAAGAAAGCAATAGCAACATACTAAACGATCGGGTGCTAAGCTAACGGAATGGGTCAAGTCAATCACGTCATTCTCCTAATGAGGTGATCCCGTTAATCAAATGACAACTCATGTCTATGGCTAGGAAACATAACCATCTTTGATTAACGAGCTAGTCAAGTAGAGGCATACTAGTGACACTCTGTTTGTCTATGTATTCACACATGTATTATGTTTCCGGTTAATACAATTCTAGCATGAATAATAAACATTTATCATGATATAAGGAAATATATAATACTTTATTATTGCCTCTAGGGCATATTTCCTTCAGTCTCCCACTTGCACTAGAGACAATAATCTAGTTCACATCGCCATGTGATTTAACATCAATAATTCGCATCACCATGTGATTAACACCCATAGTTCACATCTCTATGTGACCAACACTCAAAGGGTTTACTAGAGTCAATAATCTAGTTCACATCGCTATGTGATTAACACCCAAAGAGTACTAAGGTGTGATCATGTTTTGATTGTGAGATAATTTTAGTCAACGGGTCTGTCACATTCAGATCCGTAAGTATTTTGCAAATTTCTATGTCTACAATGCTCTGCACGGAGCTAATCTTAGCTAATTGCTCCCACTTTCAATATGTATCTAGACCGAGACTTAGAGTCATCTAGATTAGTGTCAAAACTTGCATCGACGTAACCCTTTACGACGAACCTTTTGTCACTTCCATAATCGAGAAACATATCCTTATTCCACTAAGGATAATTTTGACCGCTGTCCAGTGATCTACTCCTAGATCACTATTGTACTCCCTTGCCAATATCAGTGTAGGGTATACAATAGATCTGGTACACAGCATGGCATACTTTATAGAACCTATGGCCAAGGCATAGGGAATGACTTTCATTCTCTTTCTATCTTTTGCCGTGGTCGGGCTTTGAGTCTTTCTCAATTTCACACCTTGTAACACAGGCAAGAACTCTTTCTTTGACTGTTCTATTTTGAACTACTTAAAATCTTGTTAAGGTATGTACTCATTGAAAAATTTTATCAAGCGTCTTGATCAATATCTATAGATCTTGATGCTCAATATGTAAGCAGCTTCACCGAGGTCTTTCTTTGGAAAACTCCTTTCAAACACTCCTTTATGCTTTGCAGAATAATTCTACATTATTTCCGATCAACAATATGCCATTCACATATACTTATCAGAAATGCTGTAGTGCTCCCACTCACTTTCCTGTAAATACAGGCTTCACCGCAAGTCTGTATAAAACTATATCCTTTGATCAACTTATCAAAGCGTATATTCCAACTCCGAGATGCTTGCACCAGTCCATAGATGGATCGCTGGAGCTTGCATATTTTGTTAGCACCTTTAGGATTGACAAAACCTTCTGGTTGCATCATATACAACTCTTCTTTAATGAATCCATTAAGGAATGCAGTTTTGTTTATCCATTTGCCAGATTTCATAAAATGCGGCAATTGCTAACATGATTCGGACAGACTTAAGCATCGCTGCGAGTGAGAAAATCTCATCGTGTTCAACACTTTGAACTTTCTCAAAAAAACTTTTTTCGACAAGTCTAGCTTTGTAGATAGTAACACTACTATCAGCGTCCGTCTTCCTCTTGAAGATCCATTTAATCTCAATGGCTTGCCGATCATTGGGCAAGTCAATCAAAGTCCATACTTTGTTCTCAAACATGGATCTCATCTCAGATTTCATGGCCTCAAGCTATTTTGCGGAATCTGGGCTCACCATCGCTTCTTCATAGTTCGTAGGTTCGTCATGGTCTAGTAACATAACTTCCAGAACAGGATTACTGTACCACTCTGGTGCGGATCTTACTCTGGTTGATCTACGAGGTTCAGTAATAACTTGATCTGAAGTTTCATGATCATCATCATTAACTTCCTCACTAATTGGTGTAGGTGTCTCAGAAACTGGTTTCTGTGATGAACTACTTTCCAATAAGGGAGCAGGTATAGTTACCTCATCAATTTCTACTTTCCTCCCACTCACTTCTTTCGAGAAAACTCCTTCTCTAGAAAGGATCCATACTAAGCAACGAATGTCTTGCCTTCGGATCTGTGATAGAAGGTGTACCCAACTGTCTCCTTTGGGTATCCTATGAAGACACATTTCTCCGATTTGGGTTTGAGCTTATCAGGATGAAACTTTTTCACATAAGCATCGCAACCCCAAACTTTAAGAAACGACAACTTTGGTTTCCTGCCAAACCACAGTTCATAAGGCGTCGTCTCAACGGATTTTGATGGTGCCCTATTTAACGTGAATGTAGCTGTCTCTAATGCATAACCCCAAAACGATAGTGGTAGATCGGTAAGAGACATCATATATTGCACCATATCTAATAAAGTACGGTTACGATGTTCGGACACACCATTACACCGTGGTGTTCCAGGTGGCGTGAGTAGTGAAACAATTTCACATTGTTTTAACTGAAGGCCAAACTCGTAACTAATATACTCTTCTCCACGATCAAATCGTAGAAACTTTATTTTCTTGTTACGATGATTTTCGCTTCACTCTGAAATTATATGAACTTTTCAAATGTTTCAGACTTCTGTTTCATTAAGTAGACATACCCATATCTGCTCAAATCATCTGTGAAGGTCAAAAATTAATGATACCCGCTACGAGCCTCAACACTCATCGGATCGCATACATCAGTATGTATGATTTCCAACAAATCTGTTGCTCTCTCCATAGTTCCGGAGAACGGCGTTTTAGTCATCTTGCCCATGAGGCATGGTTCGCAAGCATCAAGTGATTCATAATCAATTGATTCCAAAATCCCATCAGTATGGAGTTTCTTCACGCGCTTTACACCAATATGACCTAAACGGCAGTGCCACAAATAAGTTGCACTATCATTATTAACTTTGCATCTTTTGGCTTCAATATTATGAATATGTGCATCACTACGATCGAGATCCAACAAACCATTTTATTGGGTGTATGACCATAGAAGGTTTTATTCATGTAAATAGAACAACAATTATTCTCTAATTTAAATGAATAACCGTATTGCAACAAACATGATCAAATCATCTTCATGCTCAACGCAAACACCAAATAACACTTATTTAGTTTCAACACTAATCCCAAAAGTATAGGGAGTGTGCGATGATGATCATATCAATCTTGGAACTACTTCCAACACACATCGTCACCTCGCCTTTTACTAGTCTCTGTTTATTCTGCAACTCCCGTTTCGAGCTACTACTCTTAGCAACTAAACCAGTATCAAATACCGAGGGGTTGCTATAAACACTAGTAAGTACACATCAATAACATGTATATCCAATATACCTTTGTTCACTTTGCCATCCTTCTTATCCACCAAATAGTTGGGGTAGTTCCGCTTCCAGTGAACAGTCCCTTTGCAGTAGAAGCACTTAGTCTCAGGCTTAGGTACAGACTTGGGCTTCTTCACTTGAGCAGCAACTTGCTTGCCGTTCTTCTTGAAGTTCCCCTTCTTCCCTTTGCCCTTTTCTTGAAACTAGTGGTCTCGTCAACCATCAACACTTGATGTTTTTCTTGATTTCTACCTTCGTCGATTTCAGCATCACGAAGAGCTCGGGAATTACTTTCGTCATCCCTTGCATACTATAGTTCATCACGAAGTTCTACTAACTTGGTGATGGTGACTAGAGAATTCTATCAATCACTATCTTATCTGGAAGATTAACTCCCACTTGATTCAAGCGATTGTAGTACCCAGACAATCTGAGCACATGCTCACTAGTTGAGCGATTCTCCTCCATCTTTTAGCTATAGAACTTGTTGGAGACTTCATATCTCTCAACTCGGGTATTTGCTTGAAATATTAACTTCAACTCCTGGAACATCTCATATGGTCCATGACGTTCAAAACGTCTTTGAAGTCCCGATTCTAAGCCGTTAAGCATGGTGCACTAAACTATCAAGTAGTCATCATATTGAGCTAGCCAAACGTTCATAACGTCTGCATCTGCTCCTGCAATAGGTCTGTCACCTAGCGGTGCATCAAGGACATAATTTTTCTGTGCAGCAATGAGGATAATCCTCAGATCACGGATCCAATCCGCATCTTTGCTACTAACATCTTTCAACATAATTTTTCTCTAGGAACATATCAAAATAAACACAGGGAAGCAACAACGCGAGCTATTGATCTACAACATAATTTGCAAAAATACTATCAGGACTAAGTTCATGGTAAATTGAAGTTCAATTAATCATATTACTTAAGAACTCCCACTTAGATAGACATCCCTCTACTCCTCTAAGTGATCACGTGATCCATATCAACTAAACCATGTCCGATCATCACGTGAGATGGAGTAGTTTCAATGGTGAACATCACTATGTTGATCATATCTACTAT
The DNA here is from genome assembly GCF_018294505.1 of Triticum aestivum. Lineage (NCBI taxonomy): Eukaryota > Viridiplantae > Streptophyta > Magnoliopsida > Poales > Poaceae > Triticum > Triticum aestivum. Next base: position 144,529,066 of record NC_057796.1, on the reverse strand, counting down.
ATGATTCACGCTCGACCTTTCGGTCTCCGTGTTCCGAGGCCATATCTGTTATATGCTAGGCTCGTCAAGTTTAACATGAGTATTCCGCGTGTGCAACTGTTTTGCACCCGTTGTATTTGAACGTAGAGCCTATCACACCCGATCATCACGTGGTGTCTCAGCATGAAGAACTTTCGCAACGGTGCATACTCAGGGAGAACACTTATACTTTGATAATTTAGTGAAGGATCATCTTATAATGCTACCGTCAAACAAAGCAAGATAAGATGCATAAAGGATTAACATCACATGCAATCAATATAAGTGATATGATATGGCCATCATCATCTTGTGCTTGTGATCTCCATCTCCGAAGCACCGTCATGATCACCATCGTCACCGGCGCGACACCTTGATCTCCATCGTAGCATCGTTGTCGTCTCGCCAATCTTATGCTTCTACGACTATCGCTACCGCTTAGTCATAAAGTAAAGCATTACAGGGCGATTGCATTGCATACAATAAAGCGACAACCATATGGCTCCTGCCAGTTGCCGATAACTCGGTTACAAAACATGATCATCTCATACAATAAATTTAGCACATCATATCTTGACATATCACATCATAACATGCCCTGCAAAAACAAGTTAGACGTCCTCTACTTTGTTGTTGCAAGTTTTACGTGGCTGCTACGGGCTTAGCAAGAATCGTTCTTACCTACGCATCAAAACCACAACGATAGTTTGTGAAGTTGGTGTTGTTTTAACCTTCGCAAGGACCGGGCGTAGCCACACTCGGTTCAACTAAAGTGAGAGAGACAGACACCCGCCGGTCACCTTTAAGCAACGAGTGCTCGCAACGGTGAAACCAGTCTCGCGTAAGCGTACGCGTAATGTCGGTCCGAGCCACTTCATCTCACAATACCGCTGAACCAAAGTATGACATGCTGGTAAGAAGTATGACTTATATCGCCCACAACTCACTTGTGTTCTACTCGTGCATATCATCAACGCATAAAACCAGGCTCTGATACCACTGTTGGGGAACGTAGTAATTTCAAAAAAAAATCTACGAACACGCAAGATCATGGTGATGCATAGCAACGAGAGGGGAGAGTGTTGTCCACGTACCCTCGTAGACCGATAGCGGAAGCGTTAACACAACGCGTTTGATGTAGTCGTACGTCTTCACGATCCGACCGATCAAGTACCGAACGTACGGCACCTCCGAGTTCAGCACACGTTCAGCTCGATGATGTCCCTCGAACTCCGATCCAGCCGAGTGTTGAGGGAGAGTTTCGTCAGCACGACGGCGTGGTGACGATGATGATGTTCTACCGACGCAGGGCTTCGCCTAAGCACCGCTACGATATTATCGAGGTGTAATATGGTGGATGGGGGCACCGCACACAGCTAAGAGATCTCAAGGATCAATTGTTGTGTCTCTGGGGTGCCCCCCTGCCCCCGTATATAAAGGAGCAAGGGGGAGGCGGCCATCCTAGGAGGAGGGCGCGCCAAGGGGGGAGTCCTACTCCCACCGGGAGTAGGACTCCTCCTTTCCTTGTTGGAGTAGGAAAAGGGAAGGGAGAAGGAGAATGAAGGAAGGGGGCGCCCCCCTCCCTAGTCCAATTCGGACTAGTCCATGGGGTGGGGTGCGGCCTCCCTTTGGGGTCTTTCTCTCCTTTCCCGTATGGCCCATTAAGGCCCAATACGAATTCCCGTAACTCTCCGGTACTCCGAAAAATACCCGAATCACTCGGAACCTTTCCGAAGTCCGAATATAGTCGTCCAATATATCGATTTTTACGTCTCGACCATTTCGAGACTCCTCGTCATATCCCCGATCTCATCCGGGACTCCGAACTCCTTCGGTACATCAAAACTCAATAAAACTGTCATCGTAACGTTAAGCGTGCGGACCCTACGGGTTCGAGAACTATGTAGACATGACCGAGACACGTCTCCGGTCAATAACCAATAGCGGGACCTAGATGCCCATATTGGCTCCCACATATTCTACAAAGATCTTTATCGGTCAGACCGCATAACAACATACGTTGTTCCCTTTGTCACCGGTATGTTACTTGCCCGAGATTTGATCGTCGGTATCTCGATACCTAGTTCAATCTCGTTACCGGAAAGTCTCTTTACTCGTTCCGTAACACATCATCCCGCAACTAACTCATTAGTCACAATGCTTGCAAGGCTTATAGTGATGTGCATTACCGAGTGGGCCCAGAGATACCTCTCCGACAATTGGAGTGACAAATCCTAATCTCGAAATACGCCAACCCAACAAGTACCTTTGGAGACACCTGTAGAGCACCTTTATAATCACCCATTTATGTTGTGACGTTTGGTAGCACACAAAGTGTTTCTCCGGTAAACAGGAGTTGCATAATCTCATAGTCATAGGAACATGTATAAGTCACGAAGAAAGCAATAGCAACATACTAAACGATCGGGTGCTAAGCTAACGGAATGGGTCAAGTCAATCACGTCATTCTCCTAATGAGGTGATCCCGTTAATCAAATGACAACTCATGTCTATGGCTAGGAAACATAACCATCTTTGATTAACGAGCTAGTCAAGTAGAGGCATACTAGTGACACTCTGTTTGTCTATGTATTCACACATGTATTATGTTTCCGGTTAATACAATTCTAGCATGAATAATAAACATTTATCATGATATAAGGAAATATATAATACTTTATTATTGCCTCTAGGGAATATTTCCTTCAGTGGGTTGCCTAACAAAAGCTTCGTGCCTTGGCGCCGACGGCGGCGATACCCCAGGGTGCCACGCTCTTCTTGAAGACGTCAGTGTGGTTCTTCTTTCCGTGTCAGGGCTTCGGGTGAAGACTTCTGTCCGGTGTGGACTCGACAGTGACAACGCTCTGCACCGCTATCCCTCTTAGGGGCGTTGCCGAGGAATTTAGGTGTGCTAGGTTGTAGCGTGAGGGTGTTTAGTTCTTCTGATACTTGTTGTTGGTATCATAATCGCGTGTGTTCTGCATGTGCCGGATTTCTCCAGATCGGAGAGGGATATTTCACCATCATGCATTGTTCAGCCTATACTTCTTCGGTTGTTGCTTTATCTATAAAGCGGGGCGACAACCTGTTTTGAGAGGGATGTGAGAGGGGGCGGAGCAATCAGACCTGGGTATGGGAGGAGAGGTACAAAACGGGGGAGAAACAGACATGCGTCGCCGCCGCCTTGGTAGATATGTCTCCCTGAGATCTCCTTTCATTTTTTCTTTCTTTTCCTGGGTGCTAGGGGTCGAAGGGGTAAGTTTTGCAGGAGATGGACAAGTAGGAGGAAAACGGAGTGGTATCCGTGTAAATGATGGGAACGAGCTTTGTGTTGGAGCGAAAGCGGCATGGAATTGGCCAGGTGTTTCCAATACGAATTCGGTATACAATCAAACATCCGTATTGAGGTCAGATGATTACCAATTCAATTTCTTCGGCTTCTGTGAAGACATTTAAATGCAACGTTATATGTATTGTACCCCGTAGCAACGCACAGACATTCTACTAGTCATCATTAGCTTCCTCACTAATTGGTGTAGGAATCACTGGAACTGATTTCTGTGATGAACTACTTTCCAATTCGGGAGAAGGTACAATTACCTCATCAAGTTCTACTTTCCTCCCACTCACTTCTTTCGAGAGAAACTCCTTCTCTAGAAAGGATCCATTATTAGCAACAAATATCTTGCCTTCGGATCTGTGATAGAAGGTGTACCCAACAGTTTCTTTTGGGTATCCCATGAAGACGCACTTCTCCGATTTGGGTTTGAGCTTATCAGTTTGAAACTTTTTCACATAAGCATCGCAGCCCCAAACTTTAAGAAACGACAGCTTAGGTTTCTTGCTAAACCACCGTTCATATGGTGTCTCTCAACGGATTTAGATGGTGCCCTATTTAACGTGAATGCATCTGTCTCTAATGCATAACCCCAAAATGATAGTGGCAAATCGCTAAGAGACATATGATACGTCTCCGACGTATCTACTTTTTCTCACACTTTTCCTCTTGTTTTGGACTCTAATTTGCATGATTGGAATGAAACTAACCCCAGACCGATGCTGTTTTAAGCAGAACTACCATGGTATTGTTTTTGTGCAGAAATAAAAGTTCTTGGAATGGAACAAAACTTTGCGAGGATTTTTTATATAATAAAAGAGAATTTCTGGAGCCAAGATCCACTGGAGAGGGGCCCCTGGGTGGGCACAACCCACCAGGGAGCGCCCCCTCTCCTGGCGCACCCAGGTGGGTTATACCCACCTGGTGGCCCCGCAGACGACCAACCTAATACTATAAAATCACATATTTCCAGAAAAAATTCAAGGAAAAAGAATTATCGCGATCCACGAGACAGAGCCACCGCCAAGCCCTGTTCTTCCTCGGGAGGGCAGATCTGGAGTCCGTTTGGGGCTCCGGAGAGGGGGATCTTCGTTCTTCGTCATCACCAACCCATCTCCATCGCCAATTCCATGATGCTCCCCACCGGGAGTGAGTAATTCCTTCGTAGGCTCGCTGGTCAGTGAGGAGTTGGATGAGATTCATAATGTAATCGAGTTAGTTTTGTTAGGGCTTGATCCCTAGTATCCACTATGTTCTTAGATTGATGTTGCTATGACTTTGCTTAATGCTTGTCACTTTGGGCCCGGGTCTGATCCGTTTATGAATTCATCATTATATCCATGTTTTATATCTGATCTTGCAAGTTATAGTCACCTACTACGCGTTATGATCCGACAACCCCGGAGTGACAACAACCGGGCCCACTCTCGGTGATGACCGTAGTTTGAGGAGTTCATGTATTCACTATGTGTTAATGCTTTGTTCCGGTTCTCTATTAAAAGGAGGCCTTAATATCCCTTAGTTTCCAATATGGACCCCGCTGCCACGGGAGGGTAGGACAAAAGATGTCATGCAAGTTCTTTTAATAAAGCACGTATGACTATTTACGGAATACATGCCTACATTATATCGATGAACTGGAGCTAGTGCCGTATCACCCTAGGTTATAACTGTCACATGATGAATATCATCCAACAAGTCACTGATCCAATGCCTATGAACTTTTCCATATTGTTTATGCTAAGTTACTACTGCTATCATCACTATTACACTTGCTACAAAATTACTGCTATCGCTGTTACTGTTACTATTGCTGTTGTCACTACTATCAAAACTATCAAACTACTTTGCTACTGATCACTTTGCTGCAGATAATTAATCTCTAGGTGTGGTTGAATTGACAACTTAGCTGCTAATACCTTCAAATATTCTTTGGCTCCCCTTGTGTCGAATCTATAAATTTGGGCTGAATACTCTACCCTCAAAAACTGTTGCGATCCCCTATACTTGTGGGTTATCAAGACCTTTTTCTGGCGCCGTTGCCGGGGAGCATAGCTATATTGGTTGAGTTACTTGGGATTATTATCATATTATCACTATGAAGAATCTGATGGATCCTAAGACTAAGATATTTCCCTCAAGTACGAGGGGAGGTAAGAAACTGCCATCTAGTTATGCTTTAGATTCACCTTCTGTTATGAGTAAACTTGCAACACCACCACATGCTATCAATTCTAATATGTCGCAAGTTATTGATGATGCTACTTCTTTTATGAATGATGCTTATGATGATGCTAGTACCTTGCTTGATAATGGTGATGTGCCAGTTGATGAATTTCTTGATAAACAAATTGCTAGAGTTATACAACATGATGTTGTTGAATCTGATGATAAGCTTGAAACTGAAACTCCTGAAACACCTGCTAGAACTAGCCCTCCTAGATATGAATTGCCTAAGGTACCGGAGGGTTATGTTATGAGTGAAGAAACAACTAGAGATATTCTTGCTTGTAATGATAGAGATGATCTAGAGAAATTACTACACAAGTATAAAGAAAAATCTCTGAATTCTAGAATGAAATGTGATCCTAAGTTTGCTACTTCACCTATCTTTATTGATGATAAGTATTATGAATTCTCTGTCGACCCAGAGTTAATTTCTTTGGTTGAATCTGATCCTTTCCATGGTTGTGAAACTGAAACTGTTGTGGATCATCTTACTAAGTTGAATGATATAGCCACCCTTTTTACTCATGATGAGAAAACTCGCTACTACTTTATTCTCAAATTATTTCCTTTCTCATTAAAGGGTGATGCTAAAGCTTGGTCCAATACTCTTGCTCCTGGTTGTGTGCGTAGTCCCAGGATATGATTTATTACTTCTCTGAAAAATATTTTCCTGCTCATAAGAAACAAGCTGCCTTAAAGGAAATATTTAAGTTTGTTCAAACTAAAGAAGAGAGTCTCCCACAAGCTTGGGGGAGGCTTTGCCAGTTACTTAATGCTTTGCCTGATCATCCTCTTAAGAAAAAATGAAATACTTGATATCTTCTATAATGGACTAACCGATGCTTCTAGGGACTTCCTAGATAGTTGTGCTGGTTGTGTTTTCAGGGAACAAAATGTTGGACAAGATGAAGAATTATTGAATAACATATTGAAAACTATGATGATTGGACTATTCCTGAACCACCGCCTAAACCCACTCTGAAGAAGAGGGGTATATTATATCTCAGTCCTGAAGATATGCAAGAGGCAAAGAAATCTATGAAAGAAAATGGTATTAAAGTTGAGGATGTTAAAAATTTACCTCCTATTGAAGAAATACATGGGCTTAATACACCACCATTGCCTAAGGTGGTAGAGGTAAATTCTTTAATGAAGTTCAATGATAATGATAATCCTCAAAATATGCATCCTAGTCAATGCCTTTATGAGTTTGAAAACTATATTAGAAAACAAGATCACTTCAATGCAAATGTTATGAAACAATTGAAATATAATTCTGATATGATTGCTCGCTTGAGTGACTTACTATTTAGAATATCAAATGATGTTAGAGGTGTTGGAAAACATGCTTCTATGGTTCAAACTCAGTTAGAACAAGTTGCTAAATCTCAAAGAGAATTACTTGATGAAAAATGAATCATAATATGCATGACTTTGCTGTTAGAGTTGTAACTGGAGGAGGTAAAATGACCCAGGAACCACTTTATCCTGAGGGACACCCAAAAAGAATTGAACAAGATTCACAAAGAAATAACACTAGTGCACCTCGTCCTTCTAAAAAGAAAAAGAAAAATGATAGGACTTTGCATACTTCTAGTCAACCTGAAATAGAAAAACCTCCTGATAATGATAATGAAATTTCTATCTCTGATGCTGATACTCAATCTGATAATGAACACTCACCTACTGATAATGAAAAATATAATGATGAGGTTCATGAAGACTCTCAATTCAATGAAAAAGAACCAGATAATGATGTTGAGATAGAACCACCTGTTGATCTTGATAACCCACAACCTAAAATAAAAGATATGATAAAAGAGACTTTGTTGCTAGAAAACATGGTAAAGAAAGAGAACCGTGGGTTCAAAAACCTATGCCTTTTCAACCCAAGTCAACTAAAAAGAAAGATGATGAAGAATTTGAACGCTTTTCTGAAATGCTAAGGCCAGTCTTTTTGCGTACTCGCTTGACCGATATCTTGAAAATGCCTCCTTATGCAAAGTATATGAAAGACATCATCACAAATAAGAGAAAAATACCGAAAGCTGAAATCTCCACTATGCTTGCTAATTATACTTTTAAAGATGGAGTACCTAAAAAACTTGGAGATCCGGGAATACCAACTATACCTTGCTCTATCAAAAAGAATTATGTGAAAACTTCTTTGTGTGATTTAGGAGCTGGTGTTAGTGTTATGCCTTTCTCTTTATATAAAAGACTTGACTTGAATAAACTCACACCTACTGAAATATCTTTGCAAATGGCTGACAAATCAACTGCCATACCTATCGGTATCTGTGAGGATGTGCCCGTTGTTGTTGCTAATGTTACTATTTTGACTGACTTTGTTATACTTGAGATGCCCGAGGACGACAACATGTCGATTATCCTTGGTAGACCCTTCTTGAATACTGCAGGGGCTGTTATTGATTGCAATAAAAGCAAGGTCACTTTTCATATTAATGACAATGAGCATACGGTGCACTTTCCGAAGAAACAATTCCAAGTGAATGGTATTAATGTTATTGAAAAATCTCCGACAATCACTATTGGAAGTTTTAAAATACCTCTACCTACTGTTAAAAAGAAATATGAAATACTTATTGTTGGGGAAATGCATATCCCCATTGAGGTAACTTAGTGATTTATGAAAGTTCTTCGGTTTCATGCTAATCGAAAGTGGTTGTTAATAAGACCTGATCAACCTTATTAATGAATCATTTTTGAACGGTATGAAGTTGATGAATTTAGTAAGCACCGCCTTCTGTCCCTACCTTTTATTTTCTGTTTTTATTAGTTAAATAAAATAAAATGCCATGTTTTGTGTGTTTTCTGAATTTTCCGTGCAATAAAAAAATTACCCAAAAATAAGAGTTCTCAGAATGCCCTGAAAAGTTTACACGATTTTTTTCTGAATATTTAAGAATTTTTTATGCAAATAATACCATAGGGAGGTGCACCAGGTGGGCACAACCCACCTGGGCGCGTCAGGACCCCCAGGCGTGCCCTGGTGGGTTGTGGTCCCCACGTGGGCCCCCTCACTTACCCCTTCATCCCACATCATCACTTACCTCCAGAAAAAAATTCCCATTGCTCTCTCTCCCGTGTTCTGAGCTCAAATCCGCGGATTTCGATCTCTTTGCTCGAAGCTCCGTTTCCAAAACTGTTTCGGGGGATTGTTGCTTGGTATGTGACTCCACCATTTGTCCAATTAGTTTTTGTTTTAGTGGTTTATACTTTGAATAATTAGCTACTCTTGGTGCTGCTGTAGATGTGCTTGCATGTTGAATTCTTAGTGTTCTAAGTAGTTTGAATGCTTCCTATGGCTTCTATGCATCCCTGTGAGTAGTTGCTATCAATCTTATAAAGTTTTGTTGACAAATTTTTGTCACCCCAAAATTTTCAGAAAATTGTACGCGGACATGAATATCTTCAAAAAGTTTGGTTCTAAGAAGAACTCCAAGGGTGTCATTGGGGAGTCTTCTGACAATGATCTCCACCCTCGGAGGTTGGCGGAAGTACGACCGTGCGAATGGCCGCAGACCCCGTTCCTGCAAGAGGCTAGAATTTTTTAGGAGTTCAGGCAATATATTGCCGATGCCGGCCTCACCGACTTCATCGCAGATGAGTGTGACCAGCACCAAATCCTCACGAACATCTTTGTTGAAAGCTTTAATTTCTTGCCTCTCCTGAAGTGAGCTTTGATTTATATGCTGAAAACCATCAGATTCCACTTACTGAATTTTGTGACATATGCTTGATCCCTTCTAATGGGAGTCTGGCTGAGCCTAGGCCGGCTGGGTTTGAGGATTTTTATCGCACTTTGACTATGGGTGATGAGAGAGGGGTGTCAGCCATCACTGCCGCTGGCTTACATTTTCCTGTTGTTCGTTACTTTGCATATTTTATTACCAAATGCTTGCTTGCTAGGGAGAAGGTGGGTGCACTTAGTTCACCAGACCTTGCTGTTTTACATCGTGCACTTGAGGGCGACAACACGTATAGCTTGGGAGCTATCGTGGCTCGTCGCCTGCATCTTAATAAATCCCAGGGTAAAATACATGGTAGGATTTTTGCCACTCATTTGGTGGCTCACTTCGAGGTTGAGATACGCCCTCATGATTACCCTCTGACCAAGGTTTACCTAGACCGTGCAGCCATGGAACACCATCACTTTCTTGCACATGATCGTCCTGATATTGCCATTCCTTATAACCTGGTCTATAGCGTTACAACTCATGATGTTATTCCATTGCCTGCACCTGCTTTGTTTGATTCTGCTGCCAGGGGCGGATATAGGATTATGCCTGCAGACATCATCGCCTACTGAAACGCTCACGCTGCTGCGGCGGCGGCACAACAGGAGCCTCAGAAGTGGGATGAGTGGATGCCTTCTCCTCAGGATCCCTACTACCCTCCAGGCTACTGACCGATTACCAACTTAGGCCAAAAGCCTAAGCTTGGGGGAGTACGTGTTTCTCACCGACATTACATTCATGTTCATATCATTCTATTTGTTGGTGTTCACACTTTTTCATTGTATCATCCATGCTTAGATTTATTTTCTTGCTTTCTTCTTGTGTGTTTGAAAAACCTTAGAAAAACCAAAAAAAATAGTTGTAGTAATTTACTTTCTATGCATGCTTAGTAGTAGTATTAAAAAGAAAACCCCAAAAGATTTCCTTGTTCTTGTTTTGCTTGTTGGGAGCTTTCCCGTGTGAATAGTTTTTCTCATTTTTGCTTTTCCCTTTTCTTTGCTTGTTGAAGAAAACCAAAAACTCCAAAAATATTTCAGTGTGTTTCTCTGAATTTGTTTTCTTTTTATTCGAGTTGTACCGAGGAGAAGACCACGATGAAAATGTTGAGTGGCTCTCATATGAATAATTGTTGAGCTAATAAGAGCACATTTTACCTTGTCTTCTCCTGTTGAATAAAATGTTTGCAGATTCTAGCTTAGTCCACGGGATTCTTGCACTATTATTATTTTCATATCATTCGGTCGTGCAAGTGAAAGGCAATAATGGCGACATTCGATGAACTGGTCGTGGCAAAGAGAAACTGGTATGAACTCGACTTGTTCTGTTTGTGTAAATATGTTTAACCTAGTATCCAGGCTTCAGCCCATTATGATTAAATATGTTTGCAATGACAATTAGAGATTATAGTTTCTCATGCCATGCATAAGTAGCTGGGAGTTAATAATGATTTATCTTGGATATCAACATTGAGTTAAGATGATTGTGATGTAGTATGATGATATGGTATCCTCCTCTGAATGTTCGAGTGGCTTGACTTGGTACATGTTTATGCATGTAGTTGAATCAAAACCAACATAGCCTCTATGATATTTACGTTCATGGTGTTCATATCCTACTCATGCTAGTGTCCAGTGTTACTTATGCATAATGCATGGTTATGATCGTTGTTGCTCTCTAGCTAGCCGCTTCTCAATCTAAATTGCTAGCCTTCGCTTGTACTAAGTGGGAATTCTGCTTGTACATCAAAAACCTTGAACCCAAAGTTATTCCAGATGAGTCCACCATACCTACCTATATGCGATATTACCCTGCCATCCTAAGTAAATTTGCATGTGCCACCTCTAAAAACTTCTAAAAAATTTATCCCTTTTGTGTGCCTGGATCATTCATGAAACGACACGAGGTGGTCGATATCTTCCGTGCTAAGCAGGTTATTCTCAGGTCGAGTGTTTATTCACTCGCCATCGCACGAGAAAATGGGCGGTAATAGGGATGCCCAGCCCCAAACTGCAAACATGAAAAAGAGTTCATCTCTGAATTAATCAAACAAAAACTCCCAATGGAGTCAAAACCTTTACTTTTATCGCTTGGGAACCACCACTAGCGTGCTTAGCATGGAAGATGTTGATAACTGATAGTCATGAAGTGAATAAGAAGGGTGCATGTCTCAAAATATCGTTTACCTCTATTTTAAAAAATTGAGCTCTGGCACCTCTGCAAATCACTGCTTCCCTCTGCGAAGGGACTATCTATTTACTTTTATGTTGTGTCATCACCTTCTAAAAACAAGCGCCATAAACTGAGTAGAGCAGAGTTGTCATGCTTTATGCATTGTGTGTAGCTAATGTTGGGTGCATCATGACCGGATCTTTTCTACCATGAATTACAATGTTTAGTCATTGCTCGAACTTTGGAGGTGCTCTGCATTTATGTTTTGCGGTCTCAAAAAGGGCTAGCGAGATACCACTATTGTCATATTATATCATGGTTGTTTTGACAACGTGTTGCCATTTGAGATTTCTTATTATTGCTTGCCAGCTGATTATGTCATTGATATGAGTCATTATAATCTTTAAGATTTATTGTTAACATGGTTAGTTATAATGTTGGCTGAAAACCTGGGTGCTGTTTAAGCTTATTTATGCAAACAAGAGCAAAAGAGTTCGTACAAGTTTTTCTTTCCCACTTTCAGTTTATCAACTGAATTGCTTGAGGACAAGCAAAGGTTTAAGATTGGGGGAGTTGATACGTCTCCAACGTATCTACGTTTTCTCACGCTTTTCCTCTTGTTTTGGACTCTAATTTACATGATTTGAATGAAACTAACCCCGGACTGACGTTGTTTTCAGCAGAACAACCATGGTGTTGTTTTGTGCAGAAATAAAAGTTCTCGGAATGGAAAGAAACTTTGCGAGGATTTTTTATATAATAAAAGAGAATTTCTGGAGCCAAGATCCACCGGAGAGGGGCCACTGGGTGGGCACATGCTACCTCTTGAGCACTGCGTTGGTTTTTCCCTTGAAGAGGAAAGGGTGATGCAGCAAAGTAGCATAAGTATTTCCCTCAGTTTTTGAGAACCAAGGTATCAATCCAGTAGGAGACCACACACAAGTTGCCTCGTACCTACACAAACAAATAAGAACCTTGCAACCAATGTGATAAAGGGGTTGTCAATACCTTCACGGCCACTTGCAAAAGTGAGATCTGATAGAGATAATAAGATAAATATTTTTGGTATTTTTATGATATAGACTGAAAGTAAAGATTGCAAAGTAAAAATAGATTGGAAGCTTATATGATGGAAAATAGACCCGGGGGCCATAGGTTTCACTAGTGGCTTCTCTCAAGATAGCATAAGTATTACGGTGGGTGAACAAATTACTGTCAAGCAATTGATAGAAAAGTGCATAATTATGAGAATATCTAGGCATGATCATGTATATAGGCATCACGTCCGCGATAAGTAAACCGAAACGATTCTACATCTACTACTATTACTCCACACATCGACCGCTATCTAGCATGCATCTAGAGTATTAAGTTCATAAGAACAGAGTAACGCATTAGGCAAGATGACATGATGTAGAGGGATAAACTCAAGCAATATGATTTAAACCCCATCTTTTTATCATCGATGGCAACAATACAATACGTGCCTTGCTGCCCCTGCTGTCACTGGGAAAGGACACCGCAAGATTGAACCCAAAGCTAAGCACTTCTCCCATTGCAAGAAAGATCAATCTAGTAGGCCAAACCAAACTGATAATTCGAAGAGACTTGCAAAGATAACCAATCATACATAAAAGAATTCAGAGGAGATTCAAATATTGTTCATAGATAATCTTGATCATAAACCCACAATTCATCGGATCTCGACAAACACACCAAAAAAAAGAATTACATCAAATAGATCTCCAAGAAGATCAAGGAGAACTTTGTATTGAGATCCAAAGAGAGAGAAGAAGCCATCTAGCTAATAACTATGGACCCGAAGGTCTGTGGTAAACTACTCACACATCATCGGTGGGCTATGGTGTTGATGTAGAAGCCCTCCGTGATCGATTCCCCCTCCGGCGGAGCGCCGAAAAAGGCCCCAAGATGCGATCTCACGGGTACAGAAGGTTGCGGCGGTGGAAATAGGGTTTCGTGGTGCTCCTGGATGTTTTCGGGGTATATGGGTATATATAGGAGTAAGAAGTAGGTCGATGGAGCTGCGAGGGGCCCACGAGGGTGGGGGCGCGCCCAAGGGGCAGGCGCGCCTCCCTGCCTCGTGGCCTCCTCGCTTCTTTCTTGACGTCCACTCCAAGTCCTCTGGATCACGTTTGTTCCAAAAATAACTCTCCCGAAGGTTTCATTCCGTTTGGACTCCGTTTGATATTCCTTTTCTGCGAAACACTGAAATAGGCAAAAAATAGCAATTTGCACTGGGCCTTCGGTTAGTAGGTTAGTCCCAAAAATAATATAAAAGTTCTTAGTAAAGCCCATTAAACATCCAAAACAGATAATATGATAGCATGGAACAATAAAAAATTATAGATACGTTGGAGACGTATCAGCACAACCCACCAGGGCACGCCCCCCTCTCCTGGCGCGCCCAGGTGGGTTGTACCCACCTGGTGGCCCCGCAGACGTCCCCCTGATACTATAAAAATCACATATTTCCATAAAAATCAGGGAAAAAGAATTATCGCGATCCACGAGATGGAACCACCGCCAAGCCATGTTCTTCCTCGGGAGGGCAGATCTAGAGTCCGTTTGGGGCTCCGGAGAGGGGGATCTTCGTTCTTCATCATCACCAACCCATCTCCATCGCCAATTCCATGATGCTCCCCACCCGGAGTGAGTAATTCCTTCGTAGGCTCGCTGGTCAGTGAGGAGTTGGATGAGATTCATCATGTAATCGAGTTAGTTTTGTTAGGGCTTGATCCCTAGTATCCACTATGTTCTTAGATTGATGTTTCTATGACTTTGCTATGCTTAATGCTTGTCACTTTGGTCCCGGGTGCCATGAACTCAGATCTGAACCGTTTATCAATTCATCATTATATCCATGTTTTAGATCCGATCTTGCAAGTTATAGTCACCTACTACGCGTTATGATCCGACAACCCCAGAGTGACAACAACCGGGCCCACTCTCGGTGATGACCGTAGTTTGAGGAGTTCATGTATTCACTATGTGTTAATTCTTTGTTCCGGTTATCTATTAAAAGGAGGCCTTAATATCCCTTAGTTTTCAATATGGACCCCGCTGCCACGGGAGGGTAGGACAAAAGATGTCATGCAAGTTCTTTTAATAAAGCACGTATGACTATTTACGGAATACATGCCTACATTATATCGATGAACTGGAGCTAGTGCCGTATCGCCCCAGGTTATAACTATCACATGAGGAATATTATCCAACAAGTCACCGATCCAATGCCTACGAACTTTTCCATATTGTTTCTGCTAAGTTACTACTGCTATCATCACTGTTACACTTGCTACAAAATTACTGCTATCACTGTTACTGTTACTATTGCTGCTGTCACTACTATCAAAACTATCAAACTACTTTGCTACTGATCACTTTGCTGTAGATAATTAATCTCTAGGTGTGGTTGAATTGACAACTCAGCTGCTAATACCATCAAATATTCTTTGGCTCCCCTTGTGTCGAATCTATAAATTTGGGTTGAATACTCTACCCTCGAAAACTGTTGCGATCCCCTATACTTGTGGGTTATCAACATCATAGGTCGCACCATATCTAATAAAGCACGGTTACGATGTTCGGACACACCATTACGCTGTGGTGTTCCAGGTGGCGTGAGTTGTGAAACTATGACACATTGTTTTAAATGAAGGCCAAACTCGTAACTCAAATATTCGCCTCCGCGATCAGATCGTAGAAACTTTATTTTCTTGTTACGATGATTCTTAACTTCACTCTAAAATTCTTTGAACTTTTCAAATGTTTCAAACTTGTGTTTCATTAAGTAGATATACCCGTATATGCTTAAATCATCTATGAAGGTCAGAAAATAACGATACCCGCCGCGAGCCTCAACACTCATTGGACCGCATACATCGGTATGTATTATCTCCAATAAGTCAGTGGCTCGCTCCATTGTTATGAAGAACAGAGTTTTTAGTCATCTTGCCCATGAGGCATGGTCGCAAGCATCAAATGATTCATAATCAAGTGATTTCAATATTCCATCTGTATGGAGTTTCTTCATGCGCTTCACACCAATATGACCTAAACGGCAGTGCCACAAATGTGTTGCACTATCATTATCAACTTTGCATCTTTTGGCATCAATATTATTAATATGTGTATCACTACGGTCGAGATTCAATAAACCATTCACATAGGGTGTATGACCAATGAAGGTTTTATTCATGTAAACAGAATAACAATTATTCTTTGACTTAAATGAATAACCGTATTGCAATAAACATGATCCAATCATATTATGCTCAACGCAAACACCAAATAACATTTATTTTTGGTTCAACACTAATCCCGAAGGTAAAGGGAGTGTGCGATGGTGATCTTATCAACCTTGGAATCACTTCCAACACACATCGTCACCTCGCCCTCAACTAGTCTTTGTTCATTTTGTAACTCCTGTTTCAAGTTACTAATCATAGCAACTGAACCAGTATCAAATACCCAGGGGCTACTATGAAAACTAGTAAAGTACACATCAATAACATGTATATCATATATACTTTTGTTCACTTTGCCATCCTTCTTATCCGCCAAGTATTTGGGGCAGTTCCGCTTCCAGCGACCATTTCCTTTGCAGTAGAAGCACTCAGTTTCAGGCTTGGGTCTAGGTTTGGATTTCTTCATGGGAGTGGCAACTTGCTTGCCATTCTTCTTGAAGTTCCCTTTCTTTCCCTTGCCCTTTTACTTGAAACTAGTGGTCTTGTCAACCATCAACACTTGATGCTTTTCTTGATTTCTACCTTCGCCGATTTTCAGCATCGCGAAGAGCTCGGGAATCATTTCCGTTATCCCTTGCATATTATAGTCCATCACAAAGTTCTAGTAACTTGGTGATAATGACTAGAGAATTCTGTCAATCACTATCTTATCTGGAGGATTAACTCCCACTTGATTCTAGCGATTGTAGTACTTAGACATTCTGAGCATATGCTCACTAGCTGAGCTATTCTCCTCCATCTTGTAGGCAAAGTACTTGTCAGAGGTCTCATACCTCTTAACACGGGCATGAGTCTGAAATACCAATTTCAGCTCTTGGAACATCTTATATGCTCCGTGGCGTTCAAAACGTTTTTGAAGTCCCGGTTCTAAGCCGTAAAGCATGGCGCACTAAAGTATCAAGTAGTCATCATACCGAGCTTGCCAAACGTTCATAACGTCCGCATCTGCTCCTGCAATAGGTCTGTTACCTAGCGGTGCATCAAGGACATAATTCTTCTGTGCAGCAATGAGGATAATCCTTAGATCACGGACCAAGTCCGCATCATTGCTACTATCATCTTTCAACTTATTTTTCTCTAGGAACATATCAAAAAAATAAACGGGGAGCTACATCACAAGCTATTGATCTACAACATAGATATGCAAAAACTATCAGGACTAAGTTCATGATAAATTAAAATTCAATTAATTATATTACTAAAGAACTCCCACTTAGATAGACATCCCTCTAGTCATCTAAATGATCACGTGATCCATATCAACTAAACCATGTCCGATCATCACGTGAGATGGAGTAGTTTTCAATGGTGAACATCACTATGTTGATCATATCTACTATATAATTCACGCTCGACCTTTCGATCTCAGTGTTCCGAGGCCATATCTGCATATGCTAGGCTCGTCAAGTTTAACCCGAGTATTCTGCGCGTGCAAAACTGGTTTGCACCCATTGTATGTGAACGTAGAGCTTATTGATACGTCTCCATCGTATCTATAATTTTTTATTGTTCCATGCCAATATTATACAACTTTCACATACTTTGGCAACTTTTTATACTATTTTTGGGACTAACATATTGATCCAGTGCCTAGTGCCAGTTCCTGTTTGTTGCATGTTTTTTGTTTCGCAGAAAATCCATATCAAACGGAGTCCAAACGGGATAAAAACTTACGGAGATTTTTTTTGGAATATATGTGATTTTTGGGAAGAAGAATCAACGCGAGACGATGCCCGAGGGGGCCACGAGGCAGGGGGCGCGCCCCAGGGGGTGGGCGCGCCCCTGACCCTCGTGGCCACCCCGTAAGGCGATTGGTGCCCTTCTTTCGCCGCAAGAAAGCCAATATCCGGATAAAAATCGTGTCCAAATTTCAGCCCAATCGGAGTTACAGATCTCCGGGAATATAAAAAACGGTGAAAGGCCAGAATTTGGGAGCGCAGAAACACAGAGAGACAGAGAGACAGATCCAATCTCGGAGGGGCTCTTGCCCCTCCCATGCCATGGAAGCCAAGGACCAGAGGGGAAACCCTTCTCCCATCTAGGGAGAAGGTCAAGGAAGGAGAAGAAGAAGGGGGGGTCTCCCCCTCTCTCCCGGTGGCGCCGGAACACCGTCGGGGCCATCGTCGTCACCACAATCTACGCCAACACCTCCGTCATCTTCACCAACATATCCATCACCTTCCCCCATCTATCTACAGTGGTCCACTCTCCCGCAACCCGCTGTACCTCTACTTGAACATGGTGCTTTATGCTTCATATTATTATCCAATGATGTGTTGCCATCCTATGATGTCTGAGTAGATTTTCGTTGTCCTATCGGTAAATGGTGAATTGCTATGATTGGTTTAATTTGCTTGTGCTTATGTTGCTGTCCTTTGGTGCCCATCATATGAGCGCGCGCGTGGATCACAACATAGGGTTAGTTGTATGTTGATAGGACTATGTATTGGAGGGCAAGAGTGACACAAGCTTCAACCTAGCATAGAAATTGATGCATACGGGATTGAAGGGGGACCAATATATCTTAATGCTATGGTTGGATTTTACCTTAATGAACGTTAGTAGTTGCAGATGCTGGCTAATAGTTCCAATCATAAGTGCATAGAATTCCAAGTCAGGGATGACATGCTAGCAGTGGCCTCTCCCACATAAAACTTACTATCGTTCTAGTATAGTCAATTGCTTAGGGACAATTTCGCAACTCCTACCACCACTTTTCCACACTCGCTATACTAACCTTATTTTGTCTTTATCTAAACAGCCCCTAGATTTTATTTATGTGCTCTTTATATTATTGCAAACTTATCCAACAACACCTACAAAGTACTTCTAGTTTCATACTTGTTCTAGGTAAAGCGAACGTCAAGCGTGTGTGGAGTTGTATCGGTGGTCGATAGAACTTGAGGGAATATTTGTTCTACCTTTAGCTCCTCATTGGGTTTGACACTCTTACTTATCGAAAGAGGCTACAATTGATCCCCTATACTTGTGGGTTATCAAGACCTTTTTCTGGCGCCGTTGCCGGGGTGATATAGCGCGGGGTGAATATTCTCATGTGTGCTTGTTTTCTTTATCACTAAGTGGATTTTATTTGCTGTTCTAAGTTGTTCTCTGTCTTTAGTTATGGAAATGGAACACGAAATACCAAAAAAATTAGGTTTACTTGCTACTCATGGAGATGGGGAACCTCCTAAAACCTCGATGCTCATTATGTGAAAGATGTTATGCACTACTTTAATAATCCCGAGAAAACCCTATTCAATTATGTAATGGGAGACATGTTGGATCAACGTGAATACTTTAGGGATTATCGCTTGACTCAAAAAGGGAAACTATTATGGGATCAAATTCATATGTTGCGTTGGTATGCTCGGGAACTATGGTTGAGATATGATTATACTTGTTGCTCTCGGATGAAGGCTCCACAACTTCCCTTTTCATGCAAATTTAATGATGATAAAACCTTGGCTTCTTATGCTAATGGTACATATGATTACTATGATGTGGAACAAATAGAAGATTTCATTGTTTTTATGGGTGCTTATGAAATTGATTCTTTGTTTAAAGAGTGTGAAAATCTTTATGATACTGTTTACAGACCTGAAAATTTATCTATACTCAAATATTGCTATGATAATTATGAATACAATGCCGATATTGATGCATTTATTGAGAAAATATCTGCTGTCCAAGAAGAGACTAACATTTTGCAGGAGTCTATGGAAGAAGGAATTGATGCAACTGTGGGCTCATTGGATGAAAAAGATGATGAGGAGAGCGAAGAACAAAAGGAGGAAGAGCGGATTAGCTACCCGTGCCCACCTTCTAATGAGAGTAACTCTTCAACTCATACATTGTTTAATTTCCCTTCATGCTTACCGAAGGATGATTGCTATGATGATTGTTATGATCCCGTTGATTCTTTTGAAATATCCCTTTTTGATGATGCTTGCTATGATTGTGGCCAAGATGCCAATATGAATTATGCTTATGGAGATGAACTTGCTATAGTTCCTCATGTTAAACATGAAATTGTTGCTATTGCACCCACACATGATAGTCCTATTATCTTTTTGAATTCTCCCGACTACACTATATCGGAGAAGTTTGCCCTTATTAAGGATTATATTGATGGGTTGCGTTTCACTACTACACATGATGATTTTGATAGATATAATATGCATGTGCTTGCTGCTCCTACTTGCAATTATTATGAGAGAGGAAGTACATCTCCGCCTCTCCATGTTTCCAATATGATAAAATTACAAGAAACTGTTTATACTATGCATTGGCCTTTACTATGTGTGCATGAATTGTTCTTTTATGACATGCCGATGCATAGGAAGAGAGTTAGACTTCGTTGTTGCATGATATATGTTACTTTGTGCTCACTACTAAATCACAAATCATTGTTAATTAAAATTGGCTTTGATATACCTTGGGACCCGGGTGGATCAATTACTTGAGCACTATATGCCTAGCTTAATGGCTTTGAAGAAAGCGCTGCCAGGGAGATAACCCGGAAGTTTTAGAGAGTCATTTATTTCTTTTTTGTGCTTTTATAAAGTTAAAAAATAAAAATAATGTGCAAAGATTTGCCTTTAGGATGTTTACATTACTTGTTGGTTTGTGCGGTGCAAAACATAAACTTTGGCTGTAGTGCGCGATTTTACATTTTTTACTGGAACGTTAGACGGTTCTGAAACTTTTTGCACTGTCTTTCTATACAAATTGTTTTTTTTCCTAATTTGTTTCAGAATTTTTGGAGTACCAGAAGTATGGTGAATGTTCAGATTACTACAGACTGTCCTGTTTAAGACAGATTCTGTTTTTGATGCATAGTTTGCTTGTTTTGATGAAACTATGGATTTCTATCAGTGGATTAAGCCATGGAAAATTTATATTACAGTAGCTAAAATGCAAAAACAAAATATGAATTGGTTTGCAACAGTACTTAGAGTAGTGATTTGCTTTATTATACTAACGGATCTTACCGAGCTTTCTGTTGAGTTTTGTGTGGATGAAGTGTTCGAAGATCGAGGAAGTCTCGATGTGAGGAGAAGTAGGAGAGGCAAGAGCTCAAGCTTGGGGATGCCCAAAGCACCCCAAGTAAATATTTAAGGAGACTCAAGCGTCTAAGCTTGGGGATGCCCCGGAAGGCATCCCATCTTTCTTCAACAAGTATCGGTTGTTTTAGGTTTCGTTTCGTTCATGTGATATGTGCAAATCTTGGAGCATCTTTTGCATTTAGTTTTCACTTTTCTTTTATGCACCATGCTGGTATGAGATAGTCCTTGGTTGATTTATAGAATGCTCTTTGCACTTCAATTATATCTTTTGAGTATGGCTTTATAGAATGCTTCATGTGCTTCACTTATATCATTTGAAGTTTGGATTGCCTGTTTCTCTTCACATAGAAAACCACCATTTGTGGAATGCTCTTTTGCTTCACTTATATTTGTTAGAGTGTGGGCATATATTTTGTAGAAAGAATTAAACTCTCTTGCTTCACTTATATCTATTTAGAGAGATGACAGGAATTGGTCATTCACATGGTTAGTCATAAAATCCTACATAAAACTTGTAGATCACGGAATATGATATGTTTGATTCCTTGCAATAGTTTTGCGATATAAAGATGGTGATATTAGAGTCATGCTAGTGGGTAATTGTGAATTTGAGAAATACTTGTGTTGAGGTTTGCAAGTCCCGTAGCATGCACGTATGGTAACTGTTGTGTAACAAATTTGAAGCATGAGGTGTTTCTTTGATTGTCTTCCTTATGAGTGGCGGTCGGGGACGAGCGATGGTCTTTTCCTAACAATATATCCCCCTAGGAGCATGTGCGTAGTGCTTGGTTTTTATGACTTGTAGATTTTTGCAATAAGTATGTGAGTTCTTTATGACTAATGTTGAGTCCATGGATTATACGCACTCTCACCCTTCCATCATTGCTAGCCTCTTCGGTACCGTGCATTGCCCTTTCTCACCTCGAGAGTTGGTGCAAACTTCGCTAGTGCATCCAAACCCCGTGATACGATACGCTCTATCACACATAAGCCTCCTTATATCTTCCTCAAAACAGCCACCATATCTACCTATTATGGCATTTCCATAGCCATTCCGAGATATATTGCCATGCAACTTCCATCATCATCATATACATGACTTGAGCATTTATTGTCATATTGCTTTGCATGATCGTAAGATAGCTAGCATGGTGTTTTCATGGCTTGTCCGTTTTTTATGCCATTGCTACGCTAGATCATTGCACATCCCGGTACACCGCCGGAGGCATTCATACAGAGTCATATCTTTTTTCTAGTATCAAGTTGTAAGTAAATAAAAGTGTGATGATCATCATTATTAGAGCATTGCCCCAGTGAGGAAAGGATGATGGAGACTATGATTCCCCCACAAGTCGGGATGAGACTCCGGACTTTAAAAATAAAATGAAAGAGGCCAAAGGAGCCCAAATAAAAAAAGAGGCCAAAGAAGCCCACCAAAAAAACAAAAAAATGAGAGAAAAAGAGAGAAGGGGCAATGTTACTATCCTTTTACCACACTTTTGCTTCAGAGTAGCACCATGTTCTTCATATAGAAAGTCTCTTGAGTTATCACTTTCATATACTAGTGGGAATTTTCATTATAGAACTTGGCTTGTATATTACAACGATGGGCTTCCTCAAATGCCCTAGGTCTTCATGAGCAAGCAAATTGGATGCACACCCACTTAGTTTCAGTTTGAGCTTTCATACACTTATAGCTCTAGTGCATCCGTTGCATGGCAATCCCTACTCCTCGCATTGACATAAATTGATGGGCATCTCCATAGCCCATTGATTAGACGCGTCGATGTGAGACTTTCTCCTTTTTTGTCTTCTCCACACAACCTCCATCATCATATTCTATTCCACCTATAGTGCTATGTCCATGGCTCGCGCTCATATATTGCGTGAAAGTTGAAAAAGTTTGAAAATACTAAAGTATGAAACAATTGCTTGGCTTGTCATCGGGGTTGTGCATGATGGGAGCATTTTGTGTGACGAAGATGAAGCATAGCCAAACTATATGATTTTGTAGGGATGAGCTTTCTTTGGCTATGTTATTTTGAGAAGACATAATTGTTTGGTTGTTATGCTTGAAATATTATTGTCTTAATGTCAAATGATAGACTATTGCTTTGAATCACTCATGTCTTAATATTCATGCCATGATTAGATTACATGATCAAGATTATGCTAGGTAGCATTCCACATCAAAAATTATCTTTTTTATCATTTACCTACTCGAGGACGAGCAGGAATTAAGCTTGGGGATGCTGATATGTCTCCGTCGTATCTATAATTTTTTATTGTCCCATGCCAATATTATACAAATTTCACATACTTTTGGCAACTTTTTATACTATTTTTGGGACTACCATATTGATCCAGTGCCTAGTGCCAGTTCCTGTTTGTTGCATGTTTTTTTGTTTCGCAGAAAATCCATATCAAATGGAGTCCAAACGGGATAAAAACTTACGGAGATTTTTTTTGGAATATATGTGATTTTTGGGAAGAAGAATCAACGCGAGACGATGCCCGAGGGGGCCACGAGGCAGGGGGCATGCCCCTGACCCTCGTGGCCACCCCGTAAGGCAGTTGGTGCCCTTCTTTCGCCGCAAGAAAGCCAATATCCGGATAAAAAATCGTGTCCAAATTTCAGCCCAATCGGAGTTACGAATCTCCAGGAATATAAGAAACGGTGAAAGGCCAGAATCTGGGAGCGTAGAAACAGAGAGAGACAGAGAGACAGATCCAATCTCGGAGGGGCTCTCGCCCCTCCCATGCCATGGAAGCCAAGGACCAGAGGGGAAACCCTTCTCCCATCTAGGGACAAGGTCAAGGAATAAGAAGAAGAAGAAGGGCTCTCTCCCCCTCTCTCCCGGCGGAGCCGGAACGCCACCGGGGCCATCATCATCACCGCAATCTACACCAACACCTCCGTCATCTTCACCAACATCTCCATCACCTTCCCACGTCTATCTACAGCGGTCCACTCTCCCGCAACCCGCTGTAGCATCTACTTGAACATGGTGCTTTATGCTTCATATTATTATCCAATGATGTGTTGCCATCCTATGATGTCTGAGTAGATTTTCGTTGCCCTATCGGTAATTGGTGAATTGCCATGATTAGTTTAATTTGCTTGTGGTTATGTTGCTGTCCTTTGGTGCCCATCATATGAGCGCGCGCATGGATCACACCATAGGGTTAGTTGTATGTTGATAGAACTATGTATTGGAGGACAAGAGTGACAAAAGCTTCAACCTAGCATAGAAATTGATGCATACGGGATTGAAGGGGGGCCAATATATCTTAATGCTATGGTTGGGTTTTACCTTAATGAACGTTAGTAGTTGCGGATGCTTGCTAATAGTTCCAATCATAAGTGCATAGAATTCCAAGTCAGGGATGACATGCTAGCAGTGGCCTCTCCCACATAAAACTTGCTATCGGTCTAGTAAAGTAGTCAATTGCTTAGGGACAATTTTGCAACTCCTACCACCACTTTTCCACACTCGCTATACTAACCTTATTGTGTCTTTATCTAAATAGCCCCTAGATTTGATTTACATGCTCTTTATATTATTGCAAACCTATCCAACAACACCTACAAAGTACTTCTAGTTTCATACTTGTTCTAGGTAAAGCGAACGTCAAGCGTGTGTGGAGTTGTATCGGTGGTCGATAGAACTTGAGGGAATATTTGTTATACCTTTAGCTCCTCGTTGGGTTCGACACTCTTACTTATCGAAAGAGGCTACAATTGATCCCCTATACTTGTGGGTTATCACTTATCACACCCGATCATCACGTGGTGTCTCGGCACGACGAACTGTAGCAACGGTGCATACTCAGGGAGAACACTTATACCTTGAAATTTAGTGAGGGATCATCTTATAATGCTACCGCTGTACTAAGCAAAATAAGATGCATAAAGGATAAACATCACATGCAATCAAAAAATGTGACATGATATGGCCATCATCATCTTGTACCTTTGATCTCCATCTCCAAAGCACCGTCATGATCACCATCGTCACCGTCTTGACATGTTGATCTCCATCGTAGCGTCGTTGTCGTCTTGCCAACTATTGCTTCTACGACTATCGCTACCGCTTAGTGATAAAGTAAAGCAATTACATGGCGATTGCATTTCATACAATAAATAGACAACCATAAGGCTCCTGCCAGTTGTTGATAACTTTTACAAAACATGATCATCTCATACAAAAATTTATATCTCATCACGTCTTGACCATATCACATCACAACATGCCCTGCAAAAACAAGTTAGACGTCCTCTACCTTCTTGTTGCAAGTTTTACGTGGCTGCTACGGGCTTCTAGCAAGAACCGTTCTTACCTACGCATCAAAACCACAAAGATTTTTTGTCAAGTGTGTTGTTTTAACCTTCAACAAGGACCGAACGTAGTCAAACTCGATTCAACTAAAGTTGGAGAAACAGACACCCGCTAGCCACCTATGTGCGAAGCACGTCGGTAGAACCAGTGTCATGAATGCGGTCATGTAATGTCGGTCTGGGCCGCTTCATCCAACAATACCGCCGAATCAAAGTAAGATGTCAGTGGTAAGCAGTATGACTATTATCGCCCACAACTCTTTGTGTTCTACTCGTACATATCATCTACGCATAGACCTGGCTCTGATACCACTGTTGGGGAACGCAATATTTCAAAAAATTTACCTACGATCATGAAAGATCTATTTAGGAGATGCATAGCAACGAGACGGGAGAGTGTGTCTACATACCCTCGTAGACCGAAAGCGGAAGCGTTTAGTAACGTAGTTGATGTAGTCGAACGTCTT
Organism: Triticum aestivum; assembly: GCF_018294505.1. Classification (NCBI taxonomy): domain Eukaryota; kingdom Viridiplantae; phylum Streptophyta; class Magnoliopsida; order Poales; family Poaceae; genus Triticum; species Triticum aestivum. The sequence continues at coordinate 144,503,409 of NC_057796.1, read as the reverse complement.
CGCGATCCAACCGATCCAAGTACCGAACGTACGGCACCTCCGTGTTCAGCACATGTTCAGCATGATGACGTCCCTCGAGATCTTGCCAGTTGAGGGAGAGTTCCGTCAGCACGACGGCGTGGCAACGGTGATGATGAAGTTACCGGCGCAGGGCTTCGCCTAAGCACTACGACGATATGACCGAGGTGTGTAACTATGGAGGGGGGCACCGCACACGGCTAAGACAAATCTTGGAGTGCCTTTGGGGTGGCCCCTGCCCATGTATATAAAGGAGGGAGGGAGAGAGGCCGGCCCTTCTAGGGGTGCGCCAAGTGTAGGGAGTCCTACCAGGACTCCCAAGTCCTAGTAGGATTCCCTTTCCTTTTCGGAGTAGGAAAGAAGGAAAGGAGGGAAAGAGAGAGAGAGAGTAGGAAAAGGCAAGGGGGGCGCCGCCCCCTTCCCCTAGTCCAATTCGGACCCATGGGGGGGCGCCACCTCCCCTTGGCCTGCCTCCTCTTTTCCCGTATGGCCCAATAAGGCCCATGACTTCTCCCGGTGAATTCCCGTAACTCCCTGGTACTCCAAAAAACAATCGAATCACTCGGAACCTTTCCGATGTCCGAATATAGCCTTCCAATATATGAATCTTTACCTCTCGACCATTTCGAGACTCCTCATCATGTCAGTGGTCTCATCCGGGACTCCGAACAAACTTCGGTCATCAAATCACATAACTCATAATACAAATCGTCATCGAACGTTAAGCGTGCGGACCCTACGGGTTTGAGAACTATGTAGACATGACCGAGACACATCTCCGGTCAATAACCAATAGTGGAACCTGGATGCTCATATTGGCTCCTACATATTCTACGAAGATCTTTGTCGGCCAAACCGCATAACAACATACGTTGTTCCCTTTGTCATCGGTATGTTACTTTCCCGAGATTCGATCGTCGGTATCATCATACCTAGTTCAATCTCGTTACCAGCAAGTCTCTTTACTCGTTCCATAATGCATCATCCCATGACTAACTCATTAGTCACATTGCTTGCAGGGCTCATGGTGATGTGCATTACCGAGAGGGCCCAGAGATACCTCTCTGATACACAGAGTGACAAATCCTAATCTCGATCTATGCCAACTCAACAAACACCATCAGAGACACCTGTAGAGCATCTTTACAGTCACCCAGTAACGTTGTGAAGTTTGATAGCACACAAGGTGTTCCTTCGGTATTCGGGAGTTGCATAATCTCATACTCAGAGGAACATGTATAAGTCATGAAGAAAGCAATAGCAATAAAACTAAACGATCATTTATGCTAAGCTAACGGATGGGTCTTGTCCATCACATCATTCTCTAATGATGTGATCCCGTTCATCAAATGACAACACATGTCTATGGTTAGGAAACTTAACCATCTTTAATTAACGAGCTAGTCAAGTAGAGAGATCACTGGAAACCTTTCCGCATAACAACATACGTTATTCCCTTTGTCATCGGTATGTTACTTGCCCGAGATTCTATCGTCGGTATCATCTTACCTAGTTCAATCTCGTTACCGGCAAGTCTCTTTACTCGTTCCATAATGCATCATCCCATAACTAACTCATTAGTTACATTGCTTGCAAGGCTTATAGTGATGTGTGCATTACCGAGAGGGCCTAGAGATACCTCTCCAATACACGGAGTGACAAATCCTAATCTTGATCTATGCCAACTCAACAAACACCTTCGGAGACACCTGTAGAGCATCTTTATAATCACCCAGTTACGTTGTGACATTTGATAGCACACAAGGTGTTCCTCCGGTATTCGGGAGTTGCATAATCTCACAGTCAGAGGAATATGTAGAAGTCATGAAGTAAGCAATAGCAATAAAACTAAACGATCATTATGCTAAGCTAATTGATGGGTCTTGTCCATCACATCATTCTCTAATGATGTGATCCCGCTAATCAAATGACAACACATGTCTATGGTCAGGAAAATTAACCATCTTTGATCAACGAGCTAGTCAAGTAGAGAGATCACTGGAAACCTTTCCGCATCAGTGGGGACTCACTGGAGCGTTTTCAATGATTTGATGTGTGTGTGGACAGCTTATCCACCGTCGCTCGGTCGAGCGCCGGCGGCGATGCGGGCTTCCGTGTCGGGGCTGTCAACCCGGGTCCAGGGGTAGCCCACAGGGCTTTTTGAATGACAGTTAGGTGTGAGCATCGTGCGCCGGTGCCTTCTCCGCTTTCCTGGAGGCTCAGGGCGAGACGCGCGAGTCTCTGGTAGGCATCTCCCACGTTGTTCAACCTGAAGGGCCAGCACGGGGAACAATACCTTCCCAATAGCGCGATGGGAGTCCTCCCGTTCTCTTCCTTCACGCTGCTGCTTGGAAAGCCCACACAAAGTTGCGTCTTGCCGTCAAGTTTTGACATGATCACGGGGCTAATGGGACCGTTGTGCCATGGCAACACCTTTGGCCCGAGACGAATTGTCCAAGGCAAGCCCCGTAGCTTGGAGACAAATGCGCGGCTCCCCGTGGTGCAGGCCAGACCGTCAATTTCAAAAGGCTCTCGGCCAGTGTGCGGGGTTCTGCGCGGTTTTTTAGGGACGAGCCCATGATTGAAGCCGCCGTGGCCGCCGCTTCTCGTGCCTTGTGAGAAAGTTGGGGGTGGAAACGGCGTCGCCATCTGCTTGCCCGTTGAAGTAGCCTGATGTCGATGATGTGCTTCGCAGCCTGTGCCGTGGCCACCGCTTTTCATGAGAGAAAATAATCATTTTTGTATTGCGTTTGTATTTACCAACAACAAAAGCCCATATCTTTCTTTCCCGGCCAAAGCAACACAACAGTCGGGGTCCATAGAAAGGCCAGGCACAATTCCCACGACACACAACTCGGGGCGGATGGCGTGGTTTGGATGCCTACCCGGTCTTTCAAGGTCGTGGTCTGAGTGGATGTCGCGTCTTAGGAATTCCAGCCGAATTATCCATGCATTTGCCCTGACAATGATCATTGCACATAGCTTTATTTGGTGATTTGTTTGATAGATAACCCATTGTGATCGCTATCCAAATAAATAAAGAGCTAATCTACAGGGTCCCAAAGAGAAGCTTTCGAAAGTGCTACAGTAGTCGATTGAATCTATAGGCCAGACCTCGATCTTCTTTCTCAACTTGAGCTTCGCCTCCATATGCGCTAACCCCACAATGACCATATAGATTAGGGCCCGTTTGACCGTTTTTGATAAGTGTGTTCCTCGCCACCGCGGGACCGGGCCATCTGGCATCTGTGAGGTTCTTTGCCTGGTGAGCTAGTTGGCTGACCCTAGTCGGGCTTATGTGTGGGTGCTGGGCACATTATTTGCGTTCCTGTATGCAGGGTATGCGCTTTCGTCCGGGTACCCTAGCTGTGTTGGTGTGTGCGCGGGGGCATGCACATGCATCCAGGTACGCTCTGCTATGTCAGTTTGTGATGGACTCTTTACGTGTGTGGCATGGAGCTAATGTCGCAATTGAGCAATGCAACTACTTGAGGGGTGACAACAATGTTGGAAGGAGATGGCGATGCTACAAATGAGTCATTGGATATGTTACAAGGTGTTTGTGATCGACACCACATGTCATTGTTGGTGCTGCAAGGCAACCGATGCTACTGCAAATGACAACCACTTGGTGTTACAAACAAGGGCCACCCGTTTGTGCTGCAATGGGGGTCGTCAGTTATGCTGCAAGGGCGTCGTCAGTTATGCTGCAAGGGCGTCGCTGACACTCGACCATTGTTGCAAGTGGGTTGCCATCGATGCTTCACGTTCTGTTGCAAGGGGGACACTGGACGAGTGTGAGGGGAGATGAGGGATGGCCAGGTGCACGAGGTTGTTGCGATGAAGCGATCCAACAGTTATAGGAGGCAGACCGGACGGCTGGCAAGCCAACTGACCGTGCGCACGGATCAGCCGGTTGATGCCTAGCGTCGGCCCTCCAGTTTTCTACTAAAATCGCTCTTTCCTGAGTGGGCCCGCTAATACCGGGAGCAGGATTGATGACCGGTTGGGAGTGGGTCAATGACAGGAGAAAAGTAAAGCGAGGCAACAATTCTTTGTGGGAACACTTATCCCTTTGCTTCCTCTCGTGTCTGCCTAGTCGATTAGGGTTTCTCCGCCTCCCGTCGGCACTGCTGCCGCTCCACCTCGTCCGCGGTGGGCTTAGGACCATGGAGGCACGATGGACCTTGACCGATGGTAACTGGAAGGTTACTGCGTCATTTTTAGGTGTTTTTTTAAGGACGATTAGATTTTGCGTCTTATTCAGGAGGCAAGGCGGTGGTTGCTCCTTGAAGAAGAAATAAGTTCCTTCCCGTCTATCACCCGCCCTGACGATGCATCTAGCATTATCGGAGGGCATGTGGAGGCGTGTCTCCGGTGAATTTTGTGGTGTTCAATCGGCGTTGGTCTTCGGCGGATCACTGTGGATTCAGTATTCGTTCGTGTGTCTACAGTTTGGATCATTTTTTTAGAAGCCCAGTTTGGATCATTTCGATCTACGCTTCTCTTTATCAGCGGCGGTTGTTGTGCTAGTGTGTTGGTCCTGTGAGATTTTAACACGACGACTTTTCTGTTGTCTTCTACCGTATGTTTTGCCTGACTCCGATGACAGAGGGATGATGACGGCGCGACGCCGCGCCTTTGGCTCATTCTAATGCACTGGAAAAAATGAAATCGGCTAACGTAGCGTTTTTTAGAATTTGTGCTGACGCAGCAGCTGCAAAGAATCACTGCCTGTGTAGAAAAAGTAATTTCAAAAAAAAACACCACAAATTCATTGCAGTCGGGTTCCAGCTGCAAAGAATCACTGCCCGATTGTTTGGAATCTGTGCTGACGCAGCAGCTGCAAAGAATTCAAAAAAAAAATCTGCCGGTGTAGAAAAAAAAAGGACCGGTTGTTGTCTGAATTCCTGATCTGCTACGCGAAAACAGGATTGTTCACTGCAATCTGCTCCTCTTGAAGTCTGGGAGCGTGAGAGACACCGTCCGGGGCTGGAACCCGACGGACGCGAGCCTCGGCGAGAGTATCATCCCCGGGCTGGGGCGCGGCGAGGGCACCGGGTCCCTCTTCCTCGACGGCGAGCCGGCGAGCCTGGGCGAGAGGTTGACGTGCTCGAGGGCCCTGGACTGGAGGTCCTGCGGGTAGTCGCGCACGCACCGGATGCGTGAACCGGTGCCCGTCGACCACCGGCATGTCTGATGGTTCTTGCTACGATCGACACTCGCCGGCGGTCGCTGCTCTGAGATATTATTGACCTCTTCTTCTTCTTCGGTGTCGGTGGTGTGGGAGTCCACCGGAGTGCGGGCATCTTCCTCAGCATCGCTCATGTCACCGTGGTCGGCCAATCCATGATATGCCTCGCCGGTGAGGACGCCGTCTATCTCAACTTCGGTCAGATCTTGAGCAGCGGCACCTGCTGCATCGTTATTCTCAACATGTTCAGGCTGAGTCTCAGAGTTGCTCAGCAACGGGTACTCGTCCTGTTTGTCGATAGCAGATTTCTGAAACAAATCACGCGTCATTTGCAACAGTTCTGATGATTTACTTGCAGTAGTAATTCTTGTAAGGAAATTATCTATCTCGTGATATGGATATGATCTGGTATTTACCTTGACATCGGTGAGGCTAACGTCGTTCTCCTGTAGGAAGCGAATGAAATCTCTGAAGTTGTCTTCCGTTGGAAGGTAGTGGCCACTGTATGGCCATATTGCCTGAAGAAATGGAGCACCGTCAGGTATTTTGAGAAGAAGAAAAAGTGATATTAATTCCTAGTCATGTTTGATGTTTCTTAATTCTTATGGTTACATGAACATACCTTCAGAATTCCATCTTTGACCACCAATCGTCCAGCACATGTTATGGCTCCACCAGCTAGGAAACTGGAATGCTGAAACGATCCTTTCTTCTTCTGCACATCGTCAAGGCCAGAGCCGAAGAAAACGTCAGAACCAATGCAGCGAATTGTATCTTTGACTAGGAATTGCGTACATACGCGAAGCGGTGTGTAGAGAAAAAGAACATTTACGTGGCCAACATAGAATGCCTTTGTGGTGCTGAGGACAAAAATCCACTTGGAGTCATCCGAAGTGTGCACAAGAACCCCGGTTTGTTTGAACATAAGTTTGCCACCCTCAATAACAACTTCATAGTGTTGCCTCTCTTGCTGTTGTTGAAAAGATGAAAAAAGAGGATCAGATGATGTTCTCAATTATTCAACACTTAATGTTACTTTTCTGATGTGTTAGGTTGATGTACATACTGGTCCAAGGTACTTGACGCACTGCCCTTGAAGTTTACTCCTAGGGCAATTCTCAAGATTTATTTCTTTGCCCTCCCCAATGTCTAACCTGTAGATTATGTTAAACAGTTAGCATATTATTTGGTCTACTAGCTTCCCAAAATTTGCGCGAATTTAAAGCCTAGACAATACGCATAATAAGCTCAGCTTACTCACCAATAAAAAAAGGGCTCCGTACTCTCACTCCTGGACCAGACATCATAATAGATATGCAAATTGTGCCCATATCGATGCCTAGGGTCAATCTGTCCGAAGGCATAAAATGGCAGCATTAGTAATAAACAATCTGCAACAATCTCAGTAGACAGTAGGACACTGGTACCTACTGATCTTAGTTTAGTGCTAGAGTTAAGTAGCATGTGACTTACAGCTTCGAGCCAGTGCTGCAATGCCAGCTTCTGAGCCTTCCCGTTCTTAGATAACCCCTTGCCAACCTGAACCACCAAACAAAATCGCGTCATTCAATTGCAAGTTTGATGAAAATACAGGGCACCAGGAAGGCAGTTCGATGAATCAGTGAATGTTAGTCACCTTAGCCGCTCTTGTCCTTGCCCTCGCCCACCGCGACGCCGCCGTTTCGGGCTTTCCGCCGTTGAAGAATGATATCGAGCTGTGCTTCAGTGATGCAAAGTCCAGTGCTTTCCACCTGCGGTAAGAGTTAAAATCTCTATAACTTCTGAATGTTAAACTAGCTGTTCCAATGCACAAGAACCGAAGAAAAACTGATACATACCATAGCTCCTCTACGACGACTGCGCAGTCGGCGAGGTTTCGCCTGGTCCTGTAACTCTTGTAAACCTTTTGAAGTTTCACGGCTGCGGCATCAAGCTCACATTTGGGGCTGGATGAAACATTGGGGCTCAATGCGTCAGAGTTGCGTCGGTCTTGGATGCCATTTACCAGGCTCTGTTTGCTCTTATTCTGAACTGAACCTGTGGATTCCTCTCCTCCTCGCCACTGTTTGAAACTCACAGAGTGCATCAGTGTAGCCTTGGAGAAGAGATGTTCTTGGCCTTGTGATTTCAGTGTCATGTTCTTCTTCTGTTCATCCCAAGGAGCTGGGATTTTGTTAACCATGTCGAATTTGTGTGTCCTCGGACTGGAGATCTCTGTGCCAAGAACTTCAGACCACGAGCGACGATACAATCCCATAAACTGAACCTTCTCCTGAAAATTTGGGAGAATCTGAATTAATTTCATGTGAAACAGTGATTTTGATCAACTTGGAAGAGAATTGAAAAGAAGAAATCTGCTCTTGTGACATGGTCAACGGTCAGACAAGAATAAAGCACTAGCAACAAGCAGCCGGCTGAAATGACCCCGGACTTTCAGGAACTCCACAGCAGCTCTAACAAGATAGTGCATAGGTGCATTTGTGACCTAAACGAACTGAGACCAATATTTGAGTTCTAGAATCCATCTTTAGAACAAAACCAGCTGGATTTCAAATGTCAAAACACCCATAGAACTCAAGAGTCAAAATAAACATTCCTGCTACGAGGCCTCGAGTTGGACCGATTCCAGTCCCCAGCGAGAACACAAACCAAGAACAGGACTGGGTCAACTTCTAAGCAATCAAAGCAAGAACTCCATGATCCTCACCTGGTGGTCTCGGAGCAGCAACCCAAGAACTGGAGTCTTCCCCGGAGGCGACAGGAAACGCAGAAGGTGTCGAGAGGTGAGAGAAATCTTATGTGAGACGGCTGTGGTGGCTGTCGATGAACACCTCAGGGGAGGTTACGCTCCCTCTTATATATATGTACCAAAACCTTGGACTGGCCCCGGAGACGTCAATTTTGTTTTTGAGGGACCATGGCTGGGTAATTTTGTTGCCCAAGGAAGCTAAGACTTCGGTCACTGCTGAAGTATGCAGAAGAGGCTGCTGGCTTTCAACTCCTTGAACGTTCTTACGGTTTACACCTCGCCAGACGTCTCTTTTCCAAACAGGTCCTGGGCGGTCAAGCTTTTCTTGGGTTGGTCGTGTGTGCGTGTTTGGGGTTGGGGGGGGGGGGGGGGGGGTATGTCTTCCTGAAGGCCCTACGTCTTATTTGTGTTTCTCAAAAAAAAAATATTTGTAAAACTTTCACCTGGTTTTGTAAGATATTTTTGTCAAAATATACACTTATACCTTGACAAAAATGACACAGTATGGCACGATCACCTTTCATACATTCGTAGGTCTTCATAGCCCTACTGAACCTTGACAGCTTAGCTTTGTAACCCCTGTCATGAGAAGATTAAAAAAAATGAAAATAGGGATGTCTGTTCATAAATGTGTTATGCTTTCTTATGGAAAAGGCCCATGTTTTAACCGCCGGATATAAATTAGGAACCTTATGCTCACGTGTCGAATGAAAAAAGTGGTGATATTAATCATTAAGATGGCTTAGGTCCAGTTTGTGATTATGTTAAATTTTATTTTATAAATATATATATGATTGTTTTTTTGAAGCACTGACCGTAGAACAATTGTTCTATGGTATTTTCATTAATAATAAATATTTACAAATTACATCGAGAAACACGCCTAACTTCAACCAATACCAGTTTTATGAAACATGGAAATTAACAGTGTTGTTCGATCCAAGTCCTGATCCTTTGCGCTTTTGCTTGTTTTGATCTGATTTGCACTGCTTTGAGCCCTTCCTGAAGATAGTAACTCCATCCTTATACATGAGAGGCAGCATGTCTGAAAATTTTGTCATTCCTGACCGACCAGATACCCCGACATCCCATGATGATAATCTCTAGGGATATGCTTTGGGGCAGATCTTGAAGAGCCAATTGGATATCATCAATAACCGAGATGCCTCTTTTCCTATTCGGGATAATCTTATCCCAACAAAGCAAAGCAAATGGACAGTCCCAGAATAAGTGCATGTTTGTTTCCTCAGTATTGTCTGCACAGAGTGCACAATTGTAGCTGTCCAGGACCATTGATTTTCTATGAAGCAAATTCCTTGAGTTGACTCTACCATGTAAAAGCAGCCAAAAGAAAATCTAGTGTCTCAGGCGGCAAGCTGATTTCCAAATACCCTGGAACAGAGAGTGTACTTTACTGGGTCCCATCATGCGAGCATACTTCTGAATGGATGAATATCCTCTAGAGTATCCAATAATTGACCATCTACCACTTCCTTGCATTTCACTTCTTTCTTGTAAGCATTCTTGGAGAGTATTAAACTGTAGAAATGCTTGTTGTGATAAAGGTGTGTAAAAATGAGATGCCAAATCTTTTGTGTTTAGAATTTGCTGAAGGGAAACAATGTTGCTGTTTCTGAAAGAACTAAGCTTAGGGAATTTGTTGTGGAGAGGCCGATCCCACCAGCAATCTGACCAGAAAAGTGTTGTGTTGCCAGAATGAGCAAAAGAAACAACAAATGCTTTGTAGAGGGGCAGAAGTTTGAGCATAGTTTTCCACCAAAAGGAGCCTACCATTCTCTCTCCAGGCAAGGATGTTTGATAGTATGTTTCCCAAATGATACTAACCCATGGAATATTCTCCTTATTGAGGAATTTGTGCGCTTGTTTCAATAGCAAAGCCTTGTTGTGCACCTCAATGCTTAAAATGCCTAATCCCCCATTAGCCTTGGGTTGGCAAGCAGTGTTCCAAGCAATCAGTACTGCTCCTCTGTCTTGAGATCCATACTTCCTCCAAAAACAGTTTCTGAAGTAGCTATGAAGTTGGTTCACCACTGTAATAGGAATCTGAAGGGAGCACATGAAGTAAATGGGCAGACTGGAGAAAAATGATTTTAATGAGGGTGAGCTTGTCACCAGTAGATAGCAAAGTTGAGCAACTCAGCAGTCTGTTCTCTACTCTTTTTAGCAGTGGCATGAAATCTTCAACCCTTGGTTTGCTGAGACTGAGTGGAAGGCCTAGGTACCGCAGTGGTAAAGTGCCTATCTAACAGCCCAAAAGGTTTGAGAGATTCTGCATCTTGTGCTCAGGAGTATTGATGGAGATCATTGTGGACTTAGAGTAGTTTACTTTGAGGCGAGTATATGCAGCAAAGTGGAGCAACAAGTTCTTGATGTTGTGAAGTTGAGTGGCATCTGCATTTGTTATCAAAATGGTATCATCAGCATATTGAATAATGGGATAATCTTGGCTGGACTGGTGAATAAATGGTGCTGAGATCAGATCACTTATTTTTGCCTCATTCAACATTGTCTGTAAAATATCTGCTGCTATTACAAAGATGAGAGGAGACAGGGGATCACCTTGTCTGACTCCACATTTGCACAAGAACTGTTTTCCTGGGACCCCATTAAGTAGAACAGAAGAAAAACCAGCACTAGTAGAAAACAGGGCTTTGGTCATAGGGCAGTATTCACATTAGTCCCGGTTCAGTCACGAACCAGGACTAATGTGAGCATTCGTCCCGGTTCGTGCGGCTAAGGCATTAGTCCCGGTTCACCTGGGCCCTTTAGTCCCGGTTGGTGCCACGAACTGCGACTAAAGGGTGTGATACCCATTAGTCCTGGTTGGTGGCACCAACCGGGACTAAAGGTTAGACCTTTAGTCCCGGTTGGTGCCACCAACCGGTACTAATGGGCTTTGAGGCATTAGTACCGGTTCATGGCACGAACCGGTACTAAAGGTCCCATTTTCAAACTCTAGCCCCCCGGTGGACCGCCTTTTCAGTTTCACAAAAAATAAAAGAAAATGATAGAAATGTCAAAAAAATAAAAGAAAATAAGATTCCCATGTGATATGTGGTCTAGTTGTTAGCAAAATTTACAAACATGAATTTTCGACTTTTTTGCAAAATCTCTCAAGAATTTGTAAAATGGGCATAACTTTTGCATACGAACTCGGATGAAAAAGTTTTTTATATGAAAAATCATCTACTCGAAAAGTTACATCCGAATTTAATGGGGGAAACCCCGTTAAACATTTTCAAAATCCTCAAAAACCTAACAGAAAAAAAGTTACGGGGCTTTTAAGATCTAGAGTGGAAAAAATCGAAAAAATTTCAAACTGTGGTCAAACAATGGTCAAACTAATTATTCTAGAATATTAGTGTTACTAAATAATTATTTCAGTTATTTTGAATTTTGGTCAAATCTTGTGACGCCCGGGTAGTTAAGCTACAGTAACCCTCCGCTAATGATGCCACATCACTTTGATTACTGTTGCTAATTTTGCGTTAGTTCGAAACCGATTCAAATTCAAATTCCAAAAACAAGTCAAATTTTATTTCTTCAAACTGATAAGGAAAAATGTTCGATGGGTTGAAAATATTCCCTAGCTGTTTGTCATGTAGGAGCCAACCTCTTTTGAATATTTAAAGGTGGCCCTAACCTATTTTAAACTAAATCACCAGTAATTATTTGAACCATTTCAACTTAAACAAATAGTTAAACTATTCAAAATAATTTGGAACTTTCTGTGCTACTTCAAAACCTTGCCTAGTATTTAGGTGCTAAGTGGCACATTTAACTATACTCATTTATTAGATCAACAAAAATACAAAACTGTAAAGAAAAAAAAAGAAAAAAAAGAAAATAAACAGAGGCTAAAAGGGCCCCCCCTGGGCCGTGGCCCAGCTGGCCACCAGGCCAAGCCCAACCGGCCACCCACTCCCCCCATAACCTCCCCGCTAGCCCAAACCCTAACCTAACCGCACCCCATTCCCCCCCCCACGATCCCCACTCTCCCTCGTTCCCTCCCTGCGCCGTCACCCACGACACACAGAGGAGGGGCGCCCCCTGTTCGATCCCCTCTACCCGGCACCCCCGCGCCCGAAGACCGCCATCGCTCCGCTGGGGCTGCAGCCAACCAGCGTCGAGCACCACCTCTCCCGACGCCCGTCCGCGCGCCGATGTCGATCTGGAACTGGGACTCGGCCCCGAGGCCACCGCCGCTCGGAGTCCCCCTCGCCGGAGCCACGACGCTGCCGGACCGCGTCATCGTCCCCTCCTCGCACAGCTTCATTGAGCCACGCCGCCCCCGTTCATCTACAACGATGGTGAGGCCGTCGGCCTCGTCCTTCCCTTACCCCTACCGCACGCACGCGCTTGTGCTGCCCGCTACTGCTGCGCCAGCCCCGCACGGCGCTCGTCGCGCCCGCCCCGCCGGCCCGTGTCGCGCCTCCCGCTCAAACCCCCCCATCGCGCGCTGCTCGCTGCGCCCTTGTGCACACGCGCCGCCCTCCCGCGACCGGCCTCTGCCTCGGCTCGCCGCTGCAGGGCACAGCTCCGGCCGGCCGGCCTCTCCACGGCCGCGCCCGGGCTCGGCCTCTGACTGGGCAACCCCATGCCCGCACCTGCTAAGCACCCCGCCCAATTTGGCCTTTGGCCCACTGACTAGTGGGGCCCGGCCCCCTGGTTATTTAAAAATAATAACTAAATAGATTAATTAATTAATTAACGGATTAATTAACCTAAGAAATATTGTTTAATTAGCTAATTAACTTGTAATTAACTTAATGTGTCAATGATAGCAGGGCCCCACCACTAATTGGGCTGATTTAAGCAATCTGTTAGAAAAATGACCCAATGACACCTGGGCCCCACAGCCCAGTTTTGACCAGTCAGCCCAGTCAATGTTGACTGTTGACCCTGCTGACTCAGCACCGTACTGGTCCCACTGTCATACACACGGGCTAGAATAGCAGTAGGTGGCAAAAGTATATTCTGCTTTTAATTTGAATTATTGGAATTCTAGAAAATCAATTAAAACTTTAATAATTCTTAGAAAATAAACCGTAACTCGGATGAAAAAACTTTGTACATGGAAGTTGCTCAGAACGACGAGACGGATCCGGATACGCAGCCCGTTCATCCGCCACACATCCCTAGCATAGCAAACACGCAATTTTCCCCCTCCGGTTCATCTGTCCGAAAACGCGAAACACCGGGATACTTTTCCGGATGTTTGCCCCCTTCACCAGTATCACTTACTGCCGCATTAGGTCACCTCTAGCACCACGCATTGCCATGTTATACTTTGATTGCTCTGTTATTTATTGTGTTCCCCCTCCGTTACTTCTTTCTGGTAGACCCCGAGACTGCCGGCGACCCCTAGTTCGACTACGGTGTTGACGACACGTCCTTCTTGCCAGAGCAACCAGGCAAGCCCCCCCCTTGATCACCAGATATTGCCTATTCTTCTCTATACTGCTTGCATTAGAGTAGTGTAGCATGTTACTGCCTTCCGTTAATCCTATCCTGATGCATAGCCTGTCCTTGCTACTACTGTTGTTACCTTTACCTGCAATCCTACATGCTTAGTATATGATGCTAGTGTTCCATCAGTGGCCCTACACTCTTGTCCGTCTGCCATGCTATACTACTGGGCCGTAATCACTTCGGGAGGTGATCACGGGTATATACTATATACTTTATATACATGACACATGTGGTGACTAAAGTCGGGTCAGCTCGTTGAGTACCCGCAAGTGATTCTGATGAGGGGGCTGAAAGGACAGGTGGCTCCATCCCGGTGGAAGTGGGCCTGGGTTCCTGACGGCCCCGACTGTTACTTTGTGCCGGAGCGACAGGGCAGGTTGAGACCACCTAGGAGAGAGGTGGGCCTGGCCCTGGTCGGCGTTCGCGGATACTTAACACGCTCAACGAGATCTTGGTATTTGATCTGAGTCTGGCCATTTGGTCTATATGCACTAACCAACTACACGGGAACAGTTATGGGCACTCGGCGTCGTGGTATCAGCCAAAGCTCTTTTTGACGTCAGCGACGGAGCGGCGCGCGCCGGATTGGACTGGAACGCCTGCTAGGCTAGGTCTGCTTCCGGCCGCCCTCGCAACGTGCAGGTGTGCAATGGGCGATGGGCCCAGACCCCTGCGTGCATAGGATTTAGACCGGCGTGCTGACCTCTCTGTTGAGCCTAGATGGGGCTGCGACGTGTTGATCTTCCGAGGCCGGGCATGACCCAGGAAAGTGTGTCCGGCCAAATGGGATCGAGCGTGCTGTGTTATGTGGTGCACCCCTGCAGGGAAGTTTATCTATTTGAATAGACGTGTCCCTCGGTAAAAGGACGACCCGGAGTTGTACCTTGACCTTATGACAACTAGAACCGGATACTTAATAAAACACACCCTTCCAAGTGCCAGATACAACCCGGTGATCGCTCTCTAACAGGGCGACGAGGAGGGGATCGCCGGGTAGGATTACGCTATGCGATGCTACTTGGTTGACTTACCATCTACTCTCTCCTACATGCTGTAAGATGGAGGTGGCCAGAAGCGTAGTCTTCTATTGGATTAGCTATCCCCCTCTTATTCTGGCATTCTGCAGTTTAGTCCACCGATATGGCCCTTTACACATATACCCATGCATATGTAGTGTAGCTCCTTGCTTGCGAGTACTTTGGATGAGTACTCACGGTTGCTTTTCTCCCTCTTTTCCCCTTTCTATACCTGGTTGTCGCAACCAGATGCTGGAGCCCAGGAGCCAGATGCCACCGTCGACGACGACTCCTACTACACCGGAGGTGCCTACTAACACGTGCAGCCCGCTGACGGCGACCAGGAGTAGTTAGGAGGATCCCAGGCAGGAGGCCTGCCCCTCTTTCGATCTGTATCCCAGTTTGTGCTAGCCTTCTTAAGGCAAACTTGTTTAACTTATGTCTGTACTCAGATATTGTTGCTTCCGCTGACTCGTCTATGATCGAGCACTTGTATTCGAGCCCTCGAGGCCCCTGGCTTGTATTATGATGCTTGTATGACTTATTTATGTTTTAGAGTTGTGTTGTGATATATTCCCGTGAGTCCCTGATCTTGATCGTACACGTTTGCGTGCATGATTAGTGTACGATTGAATCGGGGGCGTCACAAGTTGGTATCAGAGCCGACTGCCTGTAGGAATCCCCCTTCCACACTCCTTGGCTGAAGTCGAGTCTAGACATTACAAAACTTTTACTAACATGGCTGTGTGCCTTACGGGCTCATGTCGCCATTGGGTGGTAATAGGATCTTTTACTCCTCGATCTTTACTCTGGGACTCTAATCTCTCTTCTATTCGGGTTAAAATGAATTTACTAACTCTGACTCTAGGTTCTCGTAACTACTTCCTCCCGGAGATCCCTTATCACAGATGATCGCCTGCTGCACTAGAAGATTCCGGAGTTACCCTGTGATGTTCTCTCGAGACTTTGTGCCCGTCGTTTTTGCAATTCCCTATCACCGATATATCCCTATGGATAAATACATACATCTGTCATTCTTACTTTTGTTCCCAGTTGACCTTATCATTACAAGATACCCTGAAATTCCCTCTATTGATCCGTGAATACTTTGTGCCTACTGCCTTGCAGTTCTTGCCACATGAATACCCTCTACGGATAATTCCTCGCACTTACCAAGTATCCGCTCTTCCCCCATTGTTTATATGATTTACAAGACACATTGAAATACTATCTGATCTTTCGATAATCCTCTGCCCGCTATTACTCGGCAAATACTTGTCTGCTTGCATTATGGTTGCGTTCCATATGACTAGCAATATTCATTAGTATCCTTTGTCATTATCATTAGAGTCCCTTGATTCAATATGTTATGAATTCTCGCAGTCCTCAATCAGATCCTAGAATTCATCCTTCCGGCTCAGACGTCATATTAAACATGAGTTGGATCTCGACCAATGAAATTGCCATCGATTGTACCCTTAAGCCTACTCAACCTATCCATCCTTGATCAGAGTGTTTGCTTCTGATCCCTTGATTTGGAGCTCATAATTCCTTTGCATTGGAGCTTTGAATTAGTCGGTTGTTTTGATAATCCGATCTCCTTGCTTTCTTTCTTCTGCTGGTTGAGTACCGATGCTCACATCAGGTCTCTTGTGGACCACCAGAACCTTTATGGGATTTTATCCGACGACGTCCTTCATATTCAATAACTTTGTGAGTCTTTTCTCGGATACATAATGCCTTTGATAAATTGTATCCTCTGCTTTGTCAACCATGCTCTACTTTTGAGCTGGTGATAATTACTCTCGAAGCTGGTGGCATATGTTTCTAAGTTGCCCTGATAGGTTGAACCTATGCTTTCCTTAATCTGTGTGAACCAGAAAGTTTTCCAAGGTTCATACTCCTCTGGTAATTCACCAGGTAGGTCTTCGCACTCAAATTATTTTTAATAGAGCAGTGAATGAAAGGTTATGCATTGCAGAAGTGGGAGTCGACCTTGAACTTTGTGTTCATGCCCATGGACACGATGTAGATCTTATCATTAAAAGCTTCTCTTAAATTAATTATTCCCTTGGTATAAGTTCATCTTATATATGGGATCTGGACTTTTTTTTTCAATCGTGGTTCTGACCATGTTCTCCTTTAAATACCATTTCTCGTGCAAGTTTAAGAACTTGTCTTCTGCAAAGCAATACCCTAGTCCAACCTCTACTTTGATCTGTCGTCGAGTATTACCCCCTGGTATCTCGAGATTATCTTGGAACTGCATAACTTCTTATGAGTTCTTCATCAAGTACTACATTCTCACTGATTATGATTTTTCTTGGACTCTGAGTTATTAAACACTCAAAGACACCGATAGCTGAACCGAGTCCGCACTCTGATTCAAAACTCTAAGTAATCTTTCTTCAAGTCATTCCTAGCCTGATTGGCTATATCCTTATCGTGCTAAATTTTAACTGTGCTACCTGGTCCTTCTTCCCGGAGCACAATTTTTGATGATGAGCTAAGCTTACATCGATCTTCCTCATCATATCATTTCGCCTTGAACCGCAAGCTTGGTTTCGAGTTGTGTCGTACCCGTGGTTACAATAACCTTTCGCTCAATCATTCATTTGACTTGATGTCATCGCCGATCGATTACATCTTAATGAAATCTCTCGACAAATGTGTCATGATCATCATCAACAATGATATGCCTTCTTCCAAGTGTGAATCGAATTCATCATGGGAAATACCATCCTTTCCCCTCGATGATTGGTATTAACATTGACAACATTCTTGCATCCCCTCCAACACAAAACTTGTCTGTGTTTTGTGTTATACCTAAAGATCCTTGCTATCCAGCAATTGTTCTTATTTACCTTGGAGTATTACCACCTTTTATGTCAAGGATGTTTTGAGGTTTGCTCCACCTCTTAAGAATTCTTGGTGTAGTGATACTTCTCACAAGCACCATCCTTTCTTGATCCCCGTGTTGCTTCCAACCGTAATACCAACAAGTGAACGATGCTGCTTGGATTCTTTACTCCTAGCAACCCTATTGCTTTGGAGTTAATTGTCGACAGTTCCTTCTTAGACTATTATTTATTGAATCACCATTCTAGCATTGATATTGCTACCTAAGCCCATATCTCGCGTGCACCTTTCAACCAATGTTTAATTGTGTATGTTTTCCTCGAGCATACATCAATATAACATTTGATCTGATAAATGTTTTCTCCTTGTTCTCATAATTGTGGGAATCCGTCTTTTTGGAAATCTCATTGAATTGCCGCTGAGTTCATCAGCCACCTGCTCATTCTCTCCTCAGTTTAATGATGAACTCATGATTCGGAACTTGCTTCCATAGTTAATTTCCCGAGAGTCTTACAATGTCATCTCGTCAATTTGTGTCGCGCCTTTTTCTTCTCAGGCATCCTGAGTCTGAGGTATCCTGACACCGACCAGATCTAAATCTCGGTCAGATATGATGGTTGGAACATATATCCAAGAGTTATAACATTTGCCTTTATATAACCCAGTAAGGTGATGTCATGGCTCGCACACCTGGCTGGAGGACCTATTGTTATAGCTTCCTTTTTAGCAAGGTTAATCATTCTTCCATGAGAAAATCGTAAGACTTATCCCATAAGTTGATTCTGATGGATCCTTTGTGTATCCAAGGTCTGCCCTTTGCTTGAAGACCATATCAGTGCTATCTCGAAGCATGTTTGTGGTAATCCGATTTTCAATAAGAGCATTTGAAGCACAATGCTAATTTTCTTTATCATTTATCCTAACACCGTTGTATGGGTAATATCATGAGGTTCCTCCCCCCTTACCTAAATGGTTTTCTACTTTCTATCCTGTCATGGATATCATGCTCCGCTTGTCCTTGGGAAGGATATACCCCCGAAATATGTCTGTATACACATTTTCCCTTCCATTGTTCTGTTTAAACCTGATAACCACTTTTCCTTTCCGTTGGTTTGTTTAAACCTTCTTGTGATCTAAGCAGTAATATTCTCCTGCTTATGTAAACACCTCGGTGTACAATTCTGTCAGTAAGACCCTGTTACTATTGTTGATGACATTCCGGTAACCACCGATGGACGAGTACTTTGCCTATTGGTCCGCCTCGTTCAACGAGCAGGAAGATGGTTCTCTTCGTCCCTCGCCCTTGGTACCGATGTTGTTGCCGACATAACTGACAGACAATCCTCTGACATGCCTTGCTTACATGATCGTGCAAGACGACGCCACCCTTCCTGCTTTTAACCCACATTGTGGGCCCATAACCCACAGGTCCACTGGATCGAAACCTGACTCTTCTTTACAACCCGGATTCTAATGTATCCTTTGCACTTGGCTTTGTATGTGATTCCCGAGCTAAATGCTATACCATTATTCATCCTGGAATCAAATACCATGTTAGTCTCGTTGTTCAAACCCCATTCCAGCTTCTGTCTAGTCATCAAATGATTGCCTACCCGTTTGAAACTTTGGTACCATCGTATATTGCACTCAACGAATTCACTGAAATACAACTCGTGGGGTACCTTTTGTATTTCCCATTGAGTTCACCGTCAGATGCCCAACTTTTTGGAGATGCGTTCTTCTGGAGTTTTCCCCCTTGGCCGCGTTCGTAGGACGATGGAGATCCCGAAGGAAGGATGACAACTTGATCATGGTGACTTGAAGCAGAGAAATGAAGACATGAACGAAAGGGATCAACCTCTTCGAAAGGGCATCCAAGACCGAGAAGATTCGTTAGGTTTTTCACTACCAGCACCTCCCCCCTTACTCCACCGCTTAAATCTCGGGACAAGATTTCTTGTAGTGGAGGAGAATTGTGACGCCCGGGTATTTAAGCTACAGTAACCCTCCGCTAATGATGCCACATCACTTCGATTACTGTTGCTAATTTCGCGTTAGTTCGAAACCGATTCAAATTCAAATTCCAAAAACAAGTCAAATTTTATTTCTTCAAACTGATAAGGAAAAATGTTCGATGGGTTGAAAATATTCCCTAGCTGTTTGTCATGTAGGAGCCAACCTCTTTTGAATATTTAAAGGTGGCCCTAACCTATTTTAAACTAAATCACCAGTAATTATTTGAACCATTTCAACTTAAACAAATAGTTAAACTATTCAAAATAATTTGGAACTTTCTGTGCTGCTTCAAAACCTTGCCTAGTATTTAGGTGCTAAGTGGCACATTTAACTATACTCATTTATTAGATCAACAAAAATACAAAACTGTAAAGAAAAACAAAACAAAAAAATGGAAAATAAACAGAGGCTAAAAGGGCCCCCCTGCTGGGCCGTGGCCCAGCTGGCCACAAGGCCAGGCCCAACCGGCCACCCACTCCCCCCATAACCTCCCCGCTAGCCCAAACCCTAACCTAACCGCACCCCATCCCCCCATGGTCCCCACTCTCCCTCGTTCCCTCCCTGCGCCGTCACCCACGACACACAGAGGAGGGGCGCCCCTGTTCGATCCCCTCCACCCGGCACCCCCGCGCCCGAAGACCGCCATCGCTCCGCTGGGGCTGCAGCCAACCGGCGTCGAGCACCACCTCTCCCAACGCCCATCCGCGCGCTGCTGTCGATCTGGAACTGGGACTCGGCCCCGAGGCCACCGCCGCTCGGAGTCCCCCTCGCCGGAGCCACGATGCTGCCGGACCGCGTCCTCGTCCCCTCCTCGCACAGCTTCATCGAGCCACGCCGCCCCCGTTCATCTACAACGATGGTGAGGCCGTCGGCCTCGTCCTTCCCTTACCCCCTGCCGCACGCACGCGCTTGTGCTGCTCGCTACTGTTGTGCCAGCCCCGCACGGCGCTCGTCGCGCCCGCCCCACCGGCCCGTGTCGCGCCTCCCGCTCAACCCCCCCATCGCGCGCTGCTCGCTGCGCCCTTGCGCACACGCGCCGCCTTCCCGCGACCGGCCTCTACCTCGGCTCGCCGTTGCAGGGCACAGCTCCGGCCGGCCGGCCTCTCCACGGCCGCGCCCGGGCTCGGCCTCTGACCGGGCAACCCCATGCCCGCGCCTGCTAAGCACCCCGCCCAGTTTGGCCTTTGGCCCACTGACTAGTGGGGCCCGGCCCCTTGGTTATTTAAAAATAATAATTAAATAGATTAATTAATTAACGGATTAATTAACCTAAGAAATATTGCTTAATTAGCTAATTAACTTGTAATTAACTTAATGTGTCAATGATAGCAGGGCCCCACCACTAATTGGGCTGATTTAAGCAATCTGTTAGAAAAATGACCCAATGACACTTGGGCCCCACAGCCCAGTTTTGACCAGTCACCCAGTCAATGTTGACTGTTGACCCTGCTGACTCAGCACCGTACTGGTCCCACTGTCATACACACGGGCTAGAATAGCAGTAGGTGGCAAAAGTATATTCTGCTTTTAATTTGAATTATTGGAATTCTAGAAAATCAATTAAAACTTTAATAATTCTTAGAAAATAAACCGTAACTCGGATGAAAAAACTTTGTACATGAAAGTTGCTCAGAACGATGAGACGAATCCGGATACGCAGCCCGTTCATCCGCCACACATCCCTAGCATAGCAAACACGCAATTTTCCCCCTCCGGTTCATCTGTCCGAAAACGCGAAACACCGGGATACTTTCCCGGATGTTTGCCCCCTTCACCAGTATCACTTACTGCCGCATTAGGTCACCTCTAGCACCACGCATTGCCATGTTATACTTTGATTGCTCTGTTATTTATTGTGTTCCCCCTCCGTTACTTCTTTCTGGTAGACCCCGAGACTGCCGGCGACCCCTAGTTCGACTACGGTGTTGACGACACGTCCTTCTTGCCAGAGCAACCAGGCAAGCCCCCCCCTTGATCACCAGATATCGCCTATTATTCTCTATAGTGCTTGCATTAGAGTAGTGTAGCATGTTACTGCTTTCCGTTAATCCTATCTTGATGAATAGCCTGTCCTTGCTACTACTGTTGTTACCTTTACCTGCAATCCTACATGCTTAGTATAGGATGCTAGTGTTCCATCAGTGGCCCTACACTCTTGTCCGTCTACCATGCTATACTACTGGGCCGTGATCACTTTGGGAGGTGATCACGGGTATATACTATGTACTTTATATACATGACACATGTGGTGACTAAAGTCGGGTCAGCTCGTTGAGTACCCGCAAGTGATTCTGATGAGGGGGCTGAAAGGACAGGTGGCTCCATCCCGGTAGAGGTGGGCTGGGTTCCTGACGGCCCCCGACTGTTACTTTGTGGCGGAGCGACAGGGCGGGTTGAGACCACCTAGGAGAGAGGTGGGCCTGGCCCTGGTCGGCGTTCGCGGATACTTAACATGCTTAACAAGATCTTGGTATTTGATCTGAGTCTGGCCATTTGGTCTATATGCACTAACCAACTACGCGGGAACAGTTATGGGCACTCGGCGTCGTGGTATCAGCCGAAGCTCTTTTTGATGTCAGCGACGGAGCGGCGCGCGCCGGATTGGACTGGAACGCCTGCTAGGCTAGGTCTGCTTCCGGCCGCCCTCGCAACATGCAGGTGTGCAATGGGCGATGGGCCCAGACCCCTGCGCGCATAGGATTTAGACCGGCGTGCTGACCTCTCTGTTGAGCCTAGGTGGGGCTGCGACGTGTTGATCTTCCGAGGCCGGGCATGACCCAGGAAAGTGTGTCCGGCCAAATGGGATCGAGCGTGTTGGGTTATGTGGTGCACCCCTGCAGGGAAGTTTATCTATTTGAATAGCCGTGTCCCTCGGTAAAAGGACGACCTGGAGTTGTACCTTGACCTTATGACAACTAGAACCGGATACTTAATAAAACACACCCTTCCAAGTGTCAGATACAACCCGGTGATCGCTCTCTAACAGGGCGATGAGGAGGGGATCGCCGGGTAGGATTATGCTATGCCATGCTACTTGGTGGACTTACCATCTACTCTCTCCTACATGCTATAAGATGGAGGTGGCCAGAAGCGTAGTCTTCGATAGGATTAGCTATCCCCCTCTTATTCTGGCATTCTGCAGTTCAGTCCGCCGATATGGCCCTTTACACATATACCCATGCATATGTAGTGTAGCTCCTTGCTTGCGAGTACTTTGGATGAGTACTCACGGTTGCTTTTCTCCCTCTTTTCCCCTTTCTATACCTGGTTGTCGCAACCAGATGCTGGAGCCCAGGAGCCAGATGCCACCGTCGACGACGACTCCTACTACACCGTAGGTGCCTACTACTACGTGCAGCCCGCTGACGGCGACCAGGAGTAGTTAGGAGGATCCCAGGCAGGAGGCCTGCGCCTCTTTCGATCTGTATCCCAGTTTGTGCTAGCCTTCTTAAGGCAAACTTGTTTAACTTATGTCTGTACTCAGATATTGTTGCTTCCGCTGACTCGTCTATGATCGAGCACTTGTATTCGAGCCCTCGAGGCCCCTGGCTTGTATTATGATGCTTGTATGACTTATTTATGTTTTAGAGTTGTGTTGTGATATCTTCCCGTGAGTCCCTGATCTTGATCGTACACGTTTGCGTGCATGATTAGTGTACGATTGAATCGGGGGCGTCACAAATCTGGTCAAACTGTGGTCAAACAATGGCCAAACTAATTATTCAAGAAATATTAGTGTTACTAAATATTTTTTTTAAACAATAGTTTCAAACTCAAACAGTGAAATGTGTCACTTCATGCTCAAGCAAAATTCCTGAGGGTTAATAGGATTGACATCTTACTATTGTCAGGAAAACAAGAAGTGCAGACTTGGAAACGAGGGAGAATAGAACCCGGAAGTTAAGCGTGCTCAGGCTGGGGGAGTGGGAGGATGGGTGACCGTTCGGGAAGTTAGATGATTTGGAATGATGAGGGGTGATTAGAGATTAGAGGATAAATTGAGCAGTGATGTGGAGCTCCATGTGGCCGCGGCCTTTAGTCCCGGTTGGTGTAAGAACTGGGACTAAAGGGGAGAGGCATTAGTAACGACCCTTTAGTCCCGGTTCAAAAACCGGGACTAAAGGGCCTTACCAACCGGGCAAAAGCCCCTTTTTCTACTAGTGCAGTACTGTAGATCATCTTAATCCACTTGATCCATTTGCTCCCAAAACCTTTGGCTTCCAAAATTTCCAAAATGGTACCATGATTAAGCATATCAAAAGCCTTCTCAAAATCCAATTTCAATAGAACCAGTTCCTTGCTGGACTGTTTGCACTAATGAATATATTCATACGACCAGGCTAAACAATCCTGAATGCATCTGTTGAATAGAAAACCATATTGATTCTGGTGCACTAGGGAGAGAATAACTTTCTACAGTCTATTAGCCAACGGCTTGGTGATGATCTTCAGTGTGCAATTCAGGAGAGAGATAGGTCTGAAATCATTTGGCAAAATAGCCGCATCTTTCTTAGGAATGAGTGTGATGAAAGAGTAGTTTATGCTCTAAATGTTAATAGTCCCCTTATGAAAATCTTCTATTAACCTACAGAAGTCAGGAGCAATGATGTCCCAGCAAACCTTAAGAAATTTAGCATTAAAACCATCCGGACCTGGGGATTTATCTGCAGGCATATGTTTAATCACATCATCAATTTCCTCTTTGGTGAGAGGAATCTCCAACTCTAAGAGGTCCAATGGTTGGTGGAGTAGAGTGTGCAGAAGCAATGGGTTCTCAGGTTTGGAGGCAGTACCCATTCTGTTTTTAAAAGCTCTGAAGAGAATACTGCTTTGGCTTGATGATCCTGACGTTCAAAACCATCCTCATCTCTTAAAATAGCAATGTGATTGTTCATGTGCTTAATAGTGGCTTTAGCTTGGAAATACTTTGTATTTGCTTCTCCCATTTTAATCTTCCTAATAGTAGCTCTCTGTTTCCAGTATATCCTCTGATGCTCATTAATCTATCTCAAGTGCTCAATTAAGATGACTCTACCATTGGCTTCCTCATTAGATAAATCTCTGTACTCCTCAATGACATCATAGCATAAGATCATGAAGTTTGTGTTCTCAATGGTGGCCTTCATATTAGAAACAGTCTTGGCCCAAATTTTATGCCCTTTCCTGAGCCGTTTGAATTTTGCAGCAATACATTTGGCACTATCCACTTCCTGAATATCTTGTTCCCAAATCTGCTTCACCACCTCTTTGAATTGTGAATGTTTAAGCCAGAAGTTTTCAAACCTGAAGATATGGGATTTAGGGATTGTGGTGCCAATTTTGATGAGAACAGGAGTATGATCTGAAGTTGTTTTAGCTAGAGGGATGGCCATAGTTGATGGGAAAGAGAGAGCCCATGATTCAGATGTAAAACACCAATTAAGTTTCTCTAGCAGTGGGGCATCTTGCATATTGCTCCAGGTATAGTTTCTGCCCTTGAGTGGTATTTCAGCAAGTGCTTGTCTGTTGATGGCTTCATTGAATAGTAGCATGTCATTAATATTTCCTCCCTCCCTATTCCTGTTTTTGTGGGTACCTGATGTAGTTAAAGTCTCCAATAATCATCCAATTCATCTCATCATCAACTTGGAAGGTCTGAAACCAATCTAGGAAGGTAAGTATATCCTCAGGTATACAAGGCCCATAGACATTAGTCAGTATCCATTCAGTACCATTGAGTTTACATGTGAATTTGATTGAGAGAGAGAAGGCATTTTGATGGAAGATGTGACCAGAAAAAGGCTATCATTCCAAGCAGTGAGGATTCCTCCAGAAGCTCCAATGGATGGAAGGAATTCAAATTTAGAGTCTTTTGGGACAGAAGTTTCTGAGATAAGATTGATCAAAAGCCTCTCTTTTTGTTTCCTGTAAACATAGGACTGAGCAACCTGACTCCTCAATCTTATTTGATATAGCATCTCATTTCTTGGGATCATTAAGGCCCCTGATATTCCAATTTAAAACATGCCAGTTTCTAGCCATGATCTAAAGATTGGAGTAACAGGAATGTGAAGCATATATACTGGATGACTGCCTCCCTGGAATTCTAACCGACATCAACATAACAAGGAACATTTCAGAACATTTCGAACATTTCACAGATATTATAGTCATATATGGCTCGAACTTATGCAAAATACAGCATAACATAACTGTTCCATTCAGAGAACCAAGCATCATAGTCTGTCTCTTTAGTGAGCTGTTACTAGAGACCCAAAAGACCAAAAGAAAAAGGGATAACAAGTCTATTACATGTCCCATTGAACTAGCTAGATTAATTCAGAGCCTTGCTGGTGCCCTTTGACACCATGCTGCTCTCCTTGGACTTGCTACCCCCCTTGGGCACCATGTTTCCTTCCTTAGACTTGTTGTTGGTCTTTGCCTTCTCGGGGATGTTTGAAATTTTCTCCTCTGCAATGTTCTGAGCATCCACCTTGCAAAAAGAGGTGTTCAAGTTTTTAATAACTTTGGTAGGGATGGAAGGAGGCATAGAATGACATGCTAAACATTCTTTCTCCATACAAACAAATTTCTTAAATCCTTTTTGCAATTGTTGCAGTCTGCAACTCCTTCTTACCTCTGTGTCCACCAATGGACCCTTTTCTTTCCTCTTCCTATTCTGATGCAGAGCTGATGTTGAGGAGGCAGATATTTCCTAAGAATCTCCCTTAGCAGATGGAGTATTTTCCTGATCCTGAGGATTCTAGGATGGCTAAAGGCAGGCAATTCTTTATCTCCTTATTTTGAGCAATGATCTCCCATACTTATGACTTAATAAATTTCTTAGTCCACTCAAATTTATCAGGAGAAAGAAAAGTGACAGATACAAAGTTTACCCATTCCATTGGTACCTGTATGATGTCCCTGATGTTCTCTTTTGGAGCAAAATGAGTTTCCCAAGTGAGGGCTCCTTCCTTTCCTAGTAGTTCTTCTAGTGGTATATCTGGGGAATTGTGGGTTGTAGAGCTCTTAGTAGAGTGAAAATTCTGAAGATAAATATGTTGGGAAAACCCAGGAGGTGCAGAAGTTTCAGAGATAGAGTCACCTGATTTTTGATCAGCTGGGATGGGGACTTCTCTATTGTCTTGTGCCTCAGGAAGAGGAGATTCTCTGTTTGGCTCTGTTGTAGGCTGTTAGATCTCTCTGTTATGTTCTACTGCAGGTAATACTCTGTTCTCCTCCAAAATAATGCCTCTGTCCTCAACAATGTTCAGTTTTTTATCAATGTTCTGAGCTACAACTCTAGTTTCCATGGATTGAAGCAGTTTGCTAGTCCCTCCTGTGGGTGGAGTCTGACTAGATGTTGCAAGAATAGGGCAAATCTGCTTGTTGACATAGGTAACAACATTGTATACTTCCAGTTGCATTGGATCTTCAGCAGAATAGATTGGTTCAGAGGAGTGTTGCTGCAAAATGGCGACAAGACTAGGATCTTCATACAGAGGCCCATTATCTTGATTCTCATGGGCCCTGATTGGAACTGGATCTATCTGCTGTCGTGGCCCAACCACCAAATTCAAATCAGGGAGGGCTGGCGCCAAAGGCCCATTAGCAGAGGCAGCAGTCTCAGCACTGTCATTTGGGGGCTCCTGGGACACTGTGATGTTACTATTTCCTTGCCCAATTATTCCTTGCTGCTCCCGAGCCTCCTCCATGGGCTCCATAATCTCATTGAGATTCATAAACTCTCATGCATGTAATTCCTGGTCCACTATCTCATTCTCTGCAGGCAGAGCCCAGTGGCCCCACCCAGGTAATTCTGGTTCCTCTTCATCATCCTCCACCAGAGCATTATTATTAGGAGAAAGCTGGAGATTCAAGTCATGCTATGGAGGCTAATCATTGTTCTCTTGTTCATGATGCTGGAGTGGGCCTAGAAAATGATTGTGCTGATTCTGATGAAAATTTGTTTGTAGTGGGACTGGGTGTGGGCTGCCAAAAGGAGGAATTGGGTTTTCATCAGGAGCTACTCTGCCCAACATGGAATCCTACAAAATCACTACTGGAACAGGGAGAGTAGCAGTGTCATCACCTTCCCCAATCACTATACTGGCTGGAATATCTCTGAGCTCCTCAACATTGACTTTCACCATTTGGTTAGCACAGGTACATCACAAATTTGCCAAACTTGTTGACAGCATTGCTAATCTCATGAATACTCTTTCTATCCAAAGGGAAACCACAGTGCAAGATCCAAACTTCTCTACTGAGCTCTAACCGCCTCCAATTCAGACCTTGGTTGTGCCTCTCAAAAATCACATGCACATCAGTGAACTGATGAGGGCTATTTCTAACCAATTCATCTCTGTCAAAGACATTGTTGAGCCTAACGAAAGCTTGACCGAAAGGACATGGAGAGATCTCTTAGAAACCAAGCTGTTTGGCATCGGTGAGGAAATCAGTTAATACCTCGCGGATGGTGTTGAACTGGACATGCAGGTTGGGCATAAGAACAATCATAGCAATTGCCCACTCCTCATGCAACGCTGGTACAGGGTCGGTCAAGATGCGGACCCACGCCGGCCGACCAGCCACGTCGAGACGCTGGTGGCCGTGAGGGATGAACGGCATAGGGTCGAAGGGGAAAGTCGCCATTGCCGATTCACCCGAGCTCAGAGGGATGCGGAGGGAGAGGTTGGTGGATGGGGATGGCGCATTTGTTTGGGATACTGCGGCAAGTAATCTCTGGGCGATGGAAGTGGAGGAGCCGGCGTAATGGAGAATACCAGCTGAAGGAGGCAAAATCGCGGAGCCACCGCTATTTTCCTGAAAAGATTGATGTATGACCGGCTGATTAGTCGTAATTGCAGGAACAGTGGGATTCTGTCGATGAATAGGTGGGCTCTGGGTTTGGGCCTGAGGGACAATACCAGCTGAACTGAGCCCAACAGAGTAGCAGTCACGAGCGATGTGCCCCCACTTCTTGCATGCGCGACACTTGATACGATTTTTGCAGCTGGGCCGAAGATGGCCCGATAGCAAGCAGCGAACACAGAAAAGCCCAGGTGCCGCATTTTGAATAGACGGTGATCCCACGTTAACTCCATTAACTGCCATATTAACTACGCGGCGACCACGGTCCGAAGATTGGGTCTGATTATGATGAGCATGATCTGCCCTGGAATTGCCTTGGTTTCGATCATGGATCCGGTAAATGGAAGGAGATCTAAGAGGTTGAAGGTAAGATTTCCTAGGATGATCACGAAAAACATGCGTCCATTCATCTTCCTTTTCTTGGAGATATTGATCAAGCTCCCATGATGAATTTGGCCCTCCCGAACCCCAAAGAAGGAAATTGCTGTTGAGCTCAGGGAGTGATATATTGCCTCCTTTGATGATCGAGAAACCCACTTCTTTGGAGGAGACGGAGAATCTAAAGGACCAATTTTGGAGTAATTGGACCTTAAACAAGGATGCTCGATCACCAAAAGACGCCAGGAGAATGGTGGCTACCGAATCCACCGTGAGACGAATCTTGGAGCGGGTAAATTCCGCCACCAGAATGAATTCCTGGAGATCTTTACCTTCTTCGTAGTTGATGAGCACTCCCCACTTTCTCCACACCTCTTGTGCAAAATCTTGTCCTTTGTCGAAGTTCAGATCGGCTAAAGCCTAATTGAGCTTACTCGCAAGAAAACCATACAATTAGATACCTCTATTATATACCCCGCAAAAAGACTCATCAATTCTTTACTTTGTTATCCATGATATAACTTTAAATTTTAGCTTCTAACACTTGGACTAGAAACAGTTAAATGTGCTAGTACAGAGGTTCATCGTATCAGATCATTTAAAAGCTATGACGATGGCAAACGCAGCCGTGCTGATGACAAACAATTTAATAGAAAGGAACAAAATGCAAGGAAATAGTTCTTTCTAAAGATGCAAATTTGAATATCATCCATGATCACATTTTTATGAAATTAAGATTTATAGATTCAGTATACTCCCTCCTAAAATATAAGGTTTCTTAATAATTTTTTAAGTCGAACATTCCTATGTTTGTCCAAGTTTATTAAAACAACATCACCACCTAGAATACCAAACATATGAAAGTATATTTCATGATTGGTATAATGAATGTGGATATTGATAATTGTGTATATAAACTTAGTCAAACATAGAGAAGTTCTATTTTTTCAAAAAATTAATACACCAAATATTTTAGAATAGAGGGAGAGTATACTGAGTAGTCAGTTGCCACATGGACAGGGCAATCCACCACCCCCCCTCCCCCTCACCGTAGAACAATTGTTCTACGGTAATTTTCATTAAATAAATATATATGTACAAAAGAAAAGAGGCAAAAAAAAATATGGCGACATCATCTATCCCACTAGTTATTTTTCCAGCATGAAAACATAAATAATAAGACTCTAGTTCAAATTAGTTAAGAGAGTCTATCCATTGATCCAAACAATCAACATTCTTTGCTTTGGTCCGATGCCTGGAAATCCTGTTTCAAGCTATGCTTCCAAGAGACTAGTCCGGGAATCTCATTTTTTGAGAATCTTCCCGTTTCCTCTAGATGGTTTTTAAAAACATAGTACAGGTGCAGGCAATCATATATGTGCACATACACGCATCCCTATGAACATGCACACGTAGATCATACCTTTGTGAGCAACTCCGAGATACTAGGCCGGCATATTATCTTGACATTGACGAAGTCACCACAGTCGCATCGTGGTACGGGAACGTTTCCTCCCACCGACCTCATAGTCGACGGGAACGCCTCTTTCTATTGAACGCGCATCGTTGAAAATTCTGAAATAAATATAGGATAATGCGAGCAACATGACTTGAATCCTGGTGGTCTGGGATGCCAGGGTCCTCCTAACCATCCACCACAGGTCAGTGCGCTGCATCTAGATGTTACAGCAACCCAAAAATCACCATGTCCATTGCAATCTTCTTAGGCAAGGGTACTTGTTTAGGTATCTCAAGCATGAATACTTCCTCCATCGTGGTTTATTAGCCCGCTTCGTATTTTGGCTCAAATTTTGATCTTAAAATTAACTAATAAAATATAAGATATGTACTACAAAAGATATACCACAAGAAACTATTTTAAATACAAATTCAATGATATTTGTAGTATATATTATATATTTTATTTGTTACATTTATGATCAAATTTGATCAAAAATACAAAGGGGTAAATAAACTCGGACGGAGAAAGTAAGTACTTCCTCCATTTCGTAATATAACAATGTTTTTGACATATATTATGGGACGGAGGGAGTGTATCGGTGGTCTTTGTTCTCCTTGAGCCTATTAAAGTATCACGAAGTACCACCCTAGCGAATGCGAAGAACAATTAAAGCCGCCTTATCCGTCCGGCTTTACAAATAGCACCAGATCGTGGAGATGCACGTATCCGGACCAAGCAACCGCGGAGCTGGACTGGAAGCGTTCAACACCAACAGACTCGGAGCGGCACGCGCAGTGTCATGCGTTCAAGCACCGGCACCAGGCCACCAACTGAAAGAGAGAATGGACTCCCACGTACTGACGTAGGCAAGGAGATGAGAGTGCGAATGGATGAGGAAATAAATGGGCCGGTAGTTGGCTGGCAGCGCGTGGAGTGAAAGCAGCCAACGAACGGGTCCCGGCGTTAGACTGGGGTAGTTACGGCCTCTGATCCCCGACCTCCACGGCAACTTTTTCATGTTAAAAAAAATCCCACATCTATTATTATAACAATTCATAAGAATTACTCCTAGATCACAAACATAATAAAAATCATATCAAGCTTCCTAGATCACCGACCGGTCTCTACCGCCACAATAGGCCGCCTACGCGTGGCTTCGCTGCTTCCCATTATCGATGGCTTTATGCATGTGCCTCTAAGGACCAGCGTCCTAAAGCCGCAGTTGTCGCCCTTGAAGTCTAGATTAAATCTGAAGCACTTGACACCAAATCTCACCATCGGGTACACACGACAAAAAACCCGAACCTCGTTGCCCCTAAGAGACTGTAGAAATCTAGGCCGAAGTTCTATCGACTCCGTTCAAGCGGACGAACTCGGGGGTGGAGGGGTCAAAGCGCGGAAGACAAACTCAAAGAAGATACGCCATCATCCCTCTGAGCGTTGCACCTGTAAGGATTAAAAAACCTAGCCTAAACTACCGGGCGCAACAGAGGCACTGAGATACCTGTCCTTGCACTACTACGAAATACTCCCTCCGTTCCTACATATAAGTCTTTTTAGAGATTCCTATATGGACTACATATGAAGCAAAATGAGTGAATCTACACTCTAAACTATGTCTATATACATCCGTATGTAGTTCATATTGGAATATCTAAAAAGACTTATATTTAGGAATGGAGGGAGTACATTATAGGTAGATGCCTAGCAGTAGCGATGGGTAAGTGCCCCACACCGCAGTTAGGTAGCAGTAGCGAGGGTCGAATCCCAACGCTACAGGTACATCGTAGTAGTAGCGCGGGTGGCCACAACCCACGCTGCTGCTAAGTGGGCCCAACGGTACCCTCGGGTCGAGCCATAATAGCAGCGCGGGCCATAAGCCCCACGTTACAACTAACCAGGTAGCTGTAGTGTGGGTCATATGGCCCGCGCTGCCACTACCCGTACAACGGGCTAGCTGGTGGGCCCCATTTAGCAGCAGCGCCGGTCATAAGGCTCGCGCTACATCTACTGTGTAGTAGTAGCACATACTCTTTCCCGCGTTGCTGCTAAGCTCGCATGCCAAAATATCTGCCACCTTTTCCCTCCCCCTTCCTTCTCCTTCCTCTTCCACTTGATTTCTTCCTTCAATTCTCCCACTCCTCCCTCTCTCTCCTTTGTCCTTCCACCATCTCCATTAATGCCCCCTTCCTCACTTTCTCTCCCTTCTTTCATATGTCTCTTGCCCCCTCCACTCCTAGCCTTGTCTCACTAGCTAGCTCTCTCTTTCTCTCCTTATCCACTAGTTAGATCTATCTACCTCACTATCTAGACCTACTCATTTAATGAAGTAAGCTATCTATCTCCCCTCATTAATGAAGAAAGGAGAATTAAATATCTTTGTCCACTTTATATCCCTATAACTAGCGACACCTGCCTCATCACCGTGCTCGGATCTCTTTCAAGATAGGTGAGTAAAAAGAAGTGTTGCCTATGTGTATTTGCTCGAGTGTGTGTGTGTGTGTGTGTGCACGCGTGTGCAATTTGACCGAATTGTGCAATATGACGGAACTGTGCATGGCATGAGTTGCCTATGTGTATTTGCCGAAATGTGCGTGACATGAATTGCCTATGTTTTGCCGAAATGTCAATTTATTTTCGTTTAGGTGATTTCGGGCAAACTCAATATGTCCTATTTTTAGTGAAGGTGATGTTGATTTTTACTTTGATGCATGCATGCGTGCCTATAATTCTTTTGCTTATAGCATGCAGGCGATCATGAAGGTTAGTGGAAGGATGGTGGAAAGATACTTGCGATCCGCGGTGCACGACATGTATGAAAATAACTGGAAGGTGATTTTATGTTCGTGTCGAAGATGCAAAGGAGGAGTCTGGCTCGGCCCCTTTAATGATGGACGTTTGAAGGCACACCTACTCATGACTGGTTTCATGGATGGCTATACTCGGTGGATAAGTGAAGATGGCGACGAGGACGTCGAAGGGGCAGTCAATAATGACATGGGGCCGGACGAAGAGATGACCGACAATGGACTCGAAGAAGAGGGTGCTGATGACCCACAAGTATAGAAGAGGGTGCTGATGACTCACCGACGTGGCTGCTACGGGCAACTAGTAAGAACCGTTCTTACCTATGCAAAACCACAACGGTGATTATCAAGTTGCTATTTAACCTTCTGCAAGGACCGTCGTAGTCAAATTAGATTCAACTAAAGTGAGAGAAACAGACACCCACCAACCATCTTTACGCAAAACAAGTTGCATGTCAGTCGGTGGAACCGGTCTCATGTAAGTGGACATGTAAGGCTGGTCCGAGCCGCTTCATCCCACAATACCGCCAAATCAAAATAAGACATAGGTAGTAAGCAATATGAACATCACCACCCACAACCCCTTTGTGTTCTACTCGTGCATATCATCTACACATAGATCTGGCTCATGATGCCACTGTTGGGGAACGTTGCATGGAAAAAAAATTATGCACATGCAAGATCTATCCATGGAGATGCATAGCTACGAGAAGGAGAGAGCATCTACATACCCTTGTAGATCGCTAAGCGGAAGCGTTTATGAACGCGGTTGATGTAGTCGTACAACTTCACGATCCGTACCGATCAATCACCGAACACGCGGCACCTTCGCGTTCAGTACACGTTCAGCTCGATGATGTCCTCACCTTCTCGATCCAGCAAGAGAGGCAAAGTAGTAGATGAGTTTCGGCAGCACGATGGCGTGGTGAAAACTATTTCCGTAGGGCTTTGCCAAGCACAACGGTTTAGAGCGGAGGACGAACTAGCTAGAGGGAGAGGGCCGGGGAGCCGCAACGGCTTGGGGATTCGTGGTCTAGACACACCCCAAGGGGGCTGGCGGCCGCCCTAGGCGCCTGCCCTAGGCGGCCCCCCTTTCCTTCTTGGCATGTGGGGAGAAGGCAGGAGGGTAGGTGCCGCCCCTTTCCTTTCTTCGCATGTGGAAGAGAAGGCAAGGGAGAGCCGGCTCTCTTCCTTCCTTCCCTAGGGCCGACGGCCATGAGGTGGGGCATGCCAGCCCCTTTGTGGGCTGGTGTGCTCCCCTCGTTGGCCCGTTTGGCCCAATAGCTCCCCGTGGCCTCCCAGAACCCCTTTCGGTGATTCGAAAATTATCCGATGTTTTGCAAAACTCTTTTTGAGACCAAATACTATCATCCTATATATCAATCTTTACCTCCGGAGCTCCTCGTCATGTCCGTGATCTCATCAGGACTCCAAACAACATTCGGTCACCAACATACATAACTCATATAGTACTATATCTTCAACAAACGTTAAGCGTGCAGACCCTACGGGTTCAAGAATAATGTAGACATGACCGAGACACTTCTCCGGTCAATAACCAATAGCGGGACTTCGATGCCCATATTGGTTCCTACATATTCTACGAAGATCTTTATCGATCGAACCTTTATGACAACATACGCAGTTCACTTTGTCCGTCGGTACGTTACTTGCCTGAGATTCAATCATTGGTATCTCCATACCTAGTTCAATCCCGTTACCGGCAAGTGACAGGATCGATATGGTTGACTAGAGGGGGGGGGGTGAATAGGCAACTAACAATTTTTAGCTTTTCTTGACCAAATTAAACTTAGCATCAAAATAGTTTGTCTAGATGTGCAACTAGGTGAGAAACCTATATGATGCAACAACAACAAGCACACAAGCAAGCAAGGGATACAACACAATAAAAGCTTGAACAAGTAAAGGTAAGAGATAACCAAGAGTGGAGCCGGTGGAGACGGGGATGTGTTACCGAAGTTCCTTCCCTTTGAGAGGAGGTACGTCTCCGTTGGAGCGGTGTGGAGGCACAATGCTCCCCAAGAAGCCACTAGGGCCATCGTGTTCTCCTCACGCCCTCACACAATGCGATATGTCGTGATTCCATTATTGGTGCCCTTGCAGGCGGCGACCGAACCTTTACAAACAAGGTTGGGGCTATCTCCACAACTTAATTGGAGGCTCCCAACGACACCACGAAGCTTCACCACAATGTAATATGGCTCCGCGGTGACCTCAACCGTCTAGGGTGCTTAAACACCAAAGAGTAACAAGATCCGCAAGGGATTAGTGGGGGAATCAAATTTCTCTTGGTGGAAGTGTAGATCGGGGCCTTCTCAACCAATCCCTAGAAAATCAACAAGTTTGATTAGCTAGGGAGAGAGATCGGGTGAAAATGGAGGTTTGAGCAACAATGGAGCTTAGGAAGGGAAGAGGTGGTCTTCTTGGGGAAGAAGACCACCTTTATATAGTGGGGAAAAGATCCAACTGTTATCCCCTCTCTCAGCCCGCGCGACGCGGTACTATCCCACACAGCCGCGGTACTACCGCAAAGGGTTGCAGTACTACCGCTGCAGGGTGCGGTACTATCGCTTGCGTGGTAGTGACCAGTTGAGGGCCTATTGCATAGGGCAACGAGCGGTAGAACCACCGGAGCGGTTCTATCGTACGCCCCTATGGTACTACCGTAAGGCAGGGCTCAACTGGCGCTGGAAATGCACGTAAGTAATAAATTACTTCCGTAACTACTTCCACTAAGGTTGAAGCTGTGCAAAAATCCGGCACGGTACTACTGCTCATAGGGAGCGGTACTACCGCGTAGGGACGGATGTAAAAAAATTACATCCACGCCTACTTCTGCATGCGTCAGCGTCAGGGCTGGAGACAGCGGTACTACCGCTCACCAGGAGCGGTACTACCGCCATAGAAGCTTTAGCATTTGGCAGCCTACATATTGCAGAGACATGGATAGCCGGATGGTGCCCCATCGAAGCGAAGGAAAGGTGGTGCAAAGGAACAGATGTGTATGTGTTGATTCCACCCTAACCTTTCCGAAGCGGACCCCCTCTTAATAGTACGGCTTTCCTACGACTCAAATACACCGAAAAGAAACGTAGAGAACCGCTGTAACACCCCGGTGTAATGATGCTACTGTAATCCCTAAGATCAAGCTAATCATTTTGCTATAATAGTTCTTAGTCACTTTAATCAATATTCCATTTCAAATTCTAGTTGAATTCAATTTCAATTTCTAAGTGAAATTCAAAATTGCTCAAACATGAAAACTAAAATGTTCATCATGTGCCAAATAATCCACAACTAATATTGGTGGTGAACCAACATTTTTGCAAAGTGTTTAAGTGGCCTAAACTACTTATAACAGCGACCTAAGCAATAATTTAAATGCCTTATTAAATTATAAAATTTGCAAACTACTTCTAAAGTCTCACAACCTTTTTGTGGCAGTGCACAATAATTCTTTGAAATTATCTTGGCCAGTGGAATAATTTTGCAAAGTCATTACTGTCTGAAAAGAAGATGCAAAAGCTGTTGAAAAAACAGAAAAGAAATTAAAAAGGAAAAAAGCAGAGGGGAGAGAGAGAGAGAAGAGCCCCCTGCCTCCCTGGGCCTTAGCCCATTGCACTGGCCGGCCCACCTTACCCCGGGTCGCCTTCCCTGTTTGACCAACCCCGTCGCTACAGGGGCGCGGTCACCCCGGACCGCCTCGCCGTCGACGACGAGGGGGAGGATAAGGCCTCCACGCTCCCGGCGCCTCGGGCCATTCTTCCACTTCCCCCCTCGTCCATTCCGCCTCTCCCTCTCCCCACCAGATCCTCCCCCGCTCACTGCCTCTCCCCTCGTTCCCCATCCACCTCCGAGCGCCATCGCCGCCGCGTCTTCGTCATCTCCACGGCCACCGTGCCTTCGACGCGGCCTGGCCGTGCTCGTCGGCATCGCAGTCGACCGCCGCGTCTTCTGGAGCCGCTGGAGGGAGCCGAGGAGCCCTGCATCGCCGGCAGGCCACCTTCTTCCTCCTTGGATCCCGACGCACCGCCGCCGCCGATCCGCTGCGCTCTGCTGCTCCTAACCTGTCGAGGGCTTTTCTTAGCCACTCGGTGAGCTTTACCCTCTCTTCCCCTCCCTCTGGCCGCCTGCTTTTCGCCGTAGCTTGCGGTCGATGCCGCCGTGTCATTGCCGGAGCTTTGCTCCGCTGTTGAACTCGTCGCTGGCGCTGTGGTGGCTGTCGTGGTCACCCGAGGCCACCATCGTGCTCCTGGTGCTCCCAGGAGCACAACGCAGACACGCACACCCCCCCTCACGTGCCCCGTAGCGCCGCCCCGACGAGTCCCGATGCCGGCCGCCGCTCGCGAGGTCGCCGCCGTCGCCATAGTGCCCCTCGGCGGCCGTCACCACCACCAGTCGTCACCATTCGACTCGCGTGTTCGAACGCACCATCGCACGCGCTCTCTGGTGCCTTGTAACGCGATCCCGACGAGGTCCCGAACGCCACCACCGCCTCCACTCGTCGCCGGTGCCGTTTCCGGCAGCTCTAGCTCCGGCCGGCCTCACCACGCAACGCGGCGGGTTCTCCCCGTTCGAACGCGCCCGCCCTCGCCCGTGTTGGCCCCCTGTAGGCGAATTCCGGCCGTCTCCAGCGTTCGGCCGCCGTGGATGGCCTCGGCGGCGTTGCTTCGGCGCCGGCGCTGACCTGGCACCGGCAGGGCCCGCCTCTGGGTCGCTGCCCGTGGGCCCCCTGGACCCAGTCGACCACGTTGACCGTGGCCAACTATGCTGACTAGGCACTGAGTGCCACTGACACGCGCCCCCCGCATAACTAACCTAATTAAAACATTTTCCTAAATAAGCATAATTAGCTAAACTAATGAGTCACTGACTAGTGGGGTCGAGTCACTAATTTTTCTGTTTAAATTAAAATGAACTGCTGTTACCCCACTGCCAATGACAGGTGGGACCCACTGGCCAGTTTGACCAGTCGGAGGGTCTGTTGACCTGCTGATGTCATGCTGACACTATACTGACATCATAATTCCATTTCTGTTAATTTAAATAATTTCTAAAAATGGTTTAATCTTTGAAAATTCTTAGAAAATAAACCGTATCTCGGATGAAAATGTTTTATATATGAAAGTTGCTCAAAAAAATCCAACGAATCCGGATGCGCGGTCCCTTTACCTGTCAGATGCCTCTAACTATCTGAACATGGAACATTCCCCCTCCGGTCATTTGTCTGACACAGGTCCGGAACCGGGAATACATTCCCGGTTGAATTCCCCCTTCACCTTTGTCGTGTAGCCATACGTTAGGTCACACCCGGCACAACATATTCCCATGTTATGCTTTGTGATGCTATGCTTGCTTTATATTTATTGTTTCTTCCCCCTCTTCTCTCCGGTAGACACCGAGACTGATGCCGCCCCTGTGATCGACTACGTCGACAACGAACCTTCTTCTCTTTCAGCAGAGCTTCCAGGCAAGCCCCCCTTTGATCATCCCGATATCGCCCATTCCATTCTCTCATGCTTGCATTAGATTTTGCTACTGTTATTGTTTGCTCCTATTCTGATGCATAGCCTGCTTTTGTAACCTTCTCATAGTACCTTACCTGCTTATCCTAAACTACTTAGTATAGGTTGGTTAGTGATCCATCAGTGACCCCCACCTTGTCCTTGTTGCCCCTGCTTCATCATCGAAGACCCGATCAACGGGATCGAAGACCAGGCCCCGGCACCGCACATCACTTTCCCCTTAGTTGCTCGACACTACTGGGTTACTATCGAGTGCTGAGGGTGAGACCTCATCAGCACTTCAGATGTTAACCCTGTAGTGTAGCTATTCGGTCGTGGTCATCGAGGGTGATTTCCTCCTTAACCACTTCTGATACTACTCTGTCGTGCAACCCCTCAAGTGTGAACCTCGAGGGTGGATCCTCTTACGTTCACCTTGATGATTACATCGAGTGGAATTCACTGGGGGTGATTCCTCAGGTTTTCCCCTTGATGTTTGGACACACGGATACTTGGACTTTACAACTGTTGCTTGGAAAGGCGGGTCGACCCTGAGGGGTACCCGCGAGTGATGTGGAGACGGGTTGACCCTGAGGGTGCCCGCGAGATAATTACGAGGCGTGGCCGGGCATTCCTAGCCCTTGCCGCAAGTCCTCGAGACGGGGCAACGGGGTCACATCTTTCATAAGTCTCTGCTTGTCACTGCGCGTTCCTAATCCACTATGATTTGGATATTTGATCCGAGGAGCCTCTGGCCTGATAGCACTAACCATCACGTGGGCATAGTATGGGCTTCTGCGTCGTATGCATCAGCAGAAGCTTAATAGACGTCAGCGACTGAGCGGCGCGCGCCGGGTTGGACTGCATAAGCACCTGCCTTTTTGAAGGAGGTAGCTAGGTCTGCTCACCGGCCGCCCTTGCAACATGCAGGAGTTCCCAGGGAGATGGCCCATGACCCCTGGGGGCATAGGTTTAGTCCGGCGTGCTGACCTCTCTATTAAGCCTAGGTCAGGTTGCGGCGTATTGTTTGGCCGAGGCTGGGCATGACCCAGAAAAGTGTGTCCGGCCGGAGTTAATCGAGCGTGGTGGGTAAGTTGGTGCACCCCTGCAGGGAAGAAAACATCTATCGATAGCTGTGACGCCCCCGATTCAACCGTACACTAATCATGCACGTGTACGATCAAGATCAGGGACTCACGGGAAGATATCACAACACAACTCTAAAACATAAATAAGTCATACAAGCATCATAATACAAGCCAGGGGCCTCGAGGGCTCGAATACAAGTGCTCGACCGTAGACGAGTCAGTGGAAGCAACAATATTTGAGTACAGACATAAGTTAAGCAAGTTTGCCTTAAGAAGGCTAGCACAAAAGTAGCAACGATCGAAAAGGCAAGGCCTCCTGCCTGGGACCTCCTAACTACTCCTCGAATCCGAACTCCACGTAGAATCATCCTCGGGATCTCTAGCTACTGGACTCCAGCATCTGGTTGCGACAACCAGGTATAGAAAGGGGAAAACAGGGAGAAAAGCAACCGTGAGTACTCATCCAAAGTACTCGCAAGCAAGGAGCTACACTACATATGCATGGGTATATGTGTAAAGGACCATATCGGTGGACTGAACTGCAGAATGCCAGAATAAGGGGGGGTAGCTAGTCCTGTCGAAGACTACGCTTCTGGCCACCTCCATCTTGCAGCATGTAGAAGAGAGTAGATGGTAAGTTCACCAAGTAGCATCGCATAGCATAATCCTACCCGGCGATCCCCTCCTTGTCGCCCAGTTAGAGAGCGATCACCGGGTTGTATCTGGCACTTGGAAGGGTGTGTTTTATTAAGTATCCGGTTCTAGTTGTCATAAGGTCAAGGTACAACTCCGGGTCGTCCTTTTACCGAGGGACACGGCTATTCGAATAGATAAACTTCCCTGCAGGGGTGCACCACATAACCCAACACGCTCGATCCCATTTGGCCGGACACACTTTCCTGGGTCATGCCCAGCCTCGTAAGATCAACACGTCGCAGCCCCACCTAGGCTCAACAAAGAGGTTAGCACGCCGGTCTAAACCCTATGCGCGCAGGGGTCTGGGCCCATCGCCCATTGCACACCTGCACGTTGCGTACGCGGCCGGAAGCAGACCTAGCCCCCTTAATACAAGCGCGAGCTTACGGTCCAATGCGGCGCGCGCCACTCAGTCGCTGACGTCAAGAAGAGCTTGGGCTGATACCACGACGTCGAGTGCCCATAACTATTCCCGCGTAGTTGGTTAGTGCGTATAGACCAAATGACCAGACTCAGATCAAATACCAAGATCTCGTTAAGCGTGTTAAGTATCCGCGAACGCCGACCAGGGCCAGGCCCACCTCTCTCCTAGGTGGTCCCAACCTGCCTTGTCGCTCTGCCACAAAGTAACAGTCGGGGGCCGTCAGGAACCCAGGCCCACCTCTACCGGGATGGAGCCACCTGTCCTTTCAGCCCCCTCATCAGAATCACTTGCGGGTACTCCTCGAGCCGACCCGACTTTAGTCACCACATGTATCATGTATAAAGTACATAGTATATACCCGTGATCACCTCCCGAAGTGATCACGGCCCAGTAGTATAGCATGGCAGACGGACAAGAGTGTAGGGCCACTGATGGAACACTAGCATCCTATACTAAGCAGTAGGATAGCAGGTAAGGGTAACAACTGTAGCAATAATGACAGGCTATGCATCAGGATAGGATTAACGGAAAGCAGTAACATGCTACACTACTCTAATGCTAGCAGTATAGAGAAGAATAGGCGATATCTGGTGATCAAGGGGGGGGAGCTACGGTTTATTTTATATTAATTTTTAAAGATTTAAATCATTTTTAGAATTAATAAATTAATTTAATTCGAAATTTAATTAATGCATCAGCATGATGTCAGCAGTCAACGTTGACCGTTGACCTGGTCAACCTGACAGGTGGGTCCCACCTGTCAGGGGCTGTTAGCTAATTAACAGTAGTTAATTAGGTTAATTAGTTATTAGGTTAATTAATCTTAATTAGTTAATATTAATAGGATTAATTAAGTTAATTAATTATCTTTATTATTTATTTTATTTTATTTTATTTTTTATTAAAGCGTTCTCTGGGCGTGGGGCCCATATGTCATAGGCCCAGTAGGGCATAACGGGCGCACGGGCGTTGGGGCGTTGCGGGCAGAGCCCCATGAGTGTGCGGGCGTGCGAGCGCTGGCTCGGGCGTGGCCAACGGGGCGGCTGGGCGACGGCGGCAAGGCGCCGGCCAGGTGAGGCGTCGGAGGTGAGGCGTGCGGCGGCGTGCGCAAGCTGCAGCGGTGGAGGTGGTGGCGGGGTCACGCGGTGCATTGGGGCCGGCCATGGCGCGGCCAGCAGGGGGGTCCGGGAGGAGCGGCAGTGGTGGCGAGGGACGAAGCAGGGGGCCAGGCAGTGGTGGAGTGGCGAGCGGGTGAGCGGACGCGCGAGCAACGGCGGGGGGGGGGGGGCGGTGCGGCAGGCGGTGGAGGCAGGACAACGGCAGCGCGAAGGGGAACGGGCGCAGGGCGCCGGGCGAACGGCCGCGGCCGTGCGTGCGCGTGTGGGCGGGAGAGACGGGGCGCGGGGGCGCGACCATGGGCGTGTTCAGGGGCGCCGGGGCGCGGCGAGGATGCGGTGAGCGCGGTCAGCGCGCGTACGAGGCGGTGGTCCGAGGCGTGCGCCGACGCGGTGAGCACGTTCGGGGCCCGGTCGGCGAGTGTGCACAGCGACGGAGGGGAAGAGGAGGAGGGAAGGCAGAGGCCGATGGCCTCACCGGCGTTGCAGGGGCACAAGGCGGCGAGGCTTGGTGATGCGAGTCGGGGAGGAAGACGAGGAAGGCGGCGACGAGGTGGAGGCGATCCAGCGAGGTCCTCCGGCGGCGGAGTCATTCCGGGCGACGAGGGCG
The DNA here is from genome assembly GCF_018294505.1 of Triticum aestivum. Taxonomy (NCBI): domain Eukaryota; kingdom Viridiplantae; phylum Streptophyta; class Magnoliopsida; order Poales; family Poaceae; genus Triticum; species Triticum aestivum. The sequence goes on along the minus strand of NC_057796.1, from coordinate 144,461,106 downwards.
GAGTCGGGGATGGGCGCCTGCGTCGGGATCGGGCGCTACCCCGATCTAGATCGGGACGAGGGGGAGAGAGACGTGGGAGGGGGGGAGTGGTGTGCGTGGGGGGTTAGGGTTTCGGGTGAGAGGGGGATATGGGGAGTGGCCGGCCTGGTGGCCCGGTTGGGCTGCAGGCCTGCTGGGCCAGAGCCCGAGGGTTCTTTTCCTCTTTTTTTTTGTTAGCTATTTTTCTGTTTTGTTTCTTTTCCTTTTATTTATTTTTCTTTTACTGTTTTACTTTTAGTTTTCTTTTATTTTAGTTTTATAAAAATTATCACTAGCACTTAAATTAATACTTTTAAATATACTATTGCCACATTAATTTTCAACCCAAATTAAAATAGTTTAATATTTTATAAAATTCAAAAGACATTTATTTTAATATTTAAACCTCTATTTTAATTATTTTGAACACTTAAACATTTTATTAAATTTAGGTTTCTCCGCCATTATTACCCATGATTTATTTAACACCTTTACAACATTTTAGTTTTGACTTTTGAAAACTTTAAATGTTTGCTTGATTTTGAATTTGAATTGGTTTTGAACTAACGCGAGATTAGCAACAGTAATCTAAGTGACATGGCATCATTAGCAGAGGGTTACTGTAGCTTAATTATCCGGGCGTCACAATAGCCTGTCCTACGGTAACGGACACTCGGAGTTGTATCCCGATCGATACAACTAGAACTGGATACTTGAGGTGATAACTGGATAGTATGGCTCTGGGATTGCTTTCTCGCAGGGAGTCGAGAAAGCATCTCTGGCCGAGGTTGTTAACACTGCTACTACTTTACTTTATGCTACTCTTATCTCTTCTGATGCTGCAAGATGCTTGGAGCTGCTTGAAGATGCTAGTCTTCGATAGGCTAGGCTTTCCCCCTTTCTCTTCTGCATTCTGTAGTTCAGTCCACAGATACAGTCCATTTCATTGATACCGATGCATATGTAGTGTAGATCCTTGCTTGCGAGTACTTTGGATGAGTACTCACGGTTGCTTTGCTCCCCCTTTTCCCCCTTTCTTCTTCTTTCCGGTTGATGCAACTAGATGTCGGAGCCCAGGAGCCAGATGCCACCATTGATGCCTACTACTACGTGGAGACTGCCGACGACCAGGAGTAGTTAGGAGGCTCCTAGGCAGGAGGCCTTGCCTTTTCGATCGTTGCTACTTTTGTGCTAGCCTTCTTAAGGCAAACTTGTCTAACTTATGTCTGTACTCAGATATTGTTGCTTCCGCCGACTCTTGTGTATTCGAGCTTATGTATTCGAGCCCCCGAGGCCCCTGGCTTGTAATATAAAGCTTGTATTATTTTAATTTGTGTCTAGCGTTGTGTTGTGATATCTTCCCATGAGTCCTTGATCTTGATCATACACATTTGCGTGTATGATTGAATCGAGGGCGTCACAAGTTGGTATCAGAGCCGACTGCCTCTAGGTAGCCCCCTTTCCAACTCCTTGGCCGAAGTTGAGTCTAGTCACTGAAAAACTTTTTACTAACATGGCCGTGTGTCTTACGGGCCCACGTCGCCATTGGGTGGTATGAGGATCTTTTACTCCTCGTCTATACTCTGGGACTCTGATCTCTCTTCCATTCGGGTTAAACGAATTTACTAACTCTAACATTAGGATCCCGTGACCACATTCACCCCAAAGTTGGATAAGCCATAGTTCTTAGAATAGTATTCTGAATTGTACACACACTGTCGTGTTGACTACGAAGTGGTATCCATCGTACCTCTTTCATTATGCATGTTTCATCATGAATGATCCTTGTCTTTGCAAATGCTCAAGGCTGAACTACTCCTGTTACATGTTTGCAGGATGGTTAGACCAGCTGGTCGTGGCCGTGGTGCCAACGATCCACCACCGCCCGAATTCTTTGCTGGAATGATGCAACAGTGTGAGCTGAATCATCAATTCATGGAAGGAATGATGGCTCAGTTTCCTTGCCCCAACATGAATCAACAGCCAACCCCAGTAACTCTGCAGGACTTCATGCGCCTCAACCTAGCTATTTACCGCAGCTCAACTCAGCCCCTTGATGCTGATGACTGGCTCCGCGACATCACGTATGAAATGGAGTCTGCTAGTGTGGCCCCTGCTAACTATGTCACCTTTGCATCATTCTTTCTGAAGGGTCCCGCTGCACAATGGTGGGACAGTCACAGTACCCTACCTGCTGGAACGGTCATCACTTGGCCGGATTTCCAAGCCACCTTCCGTGCCCGCTTCATTCCTCAGGGAATCATGGACAGGAAGAAGCGAGATTTCCGCAACCTCACCCAAGGCAACAAGTCTGTAGATGCTTATCAACGGGAATTTCTGGACTTGTCCCATTACGCTGAAGAAGACATTGCTACTGATGCTCTTAAGCAAGAGAAGTTTCATGATGGACTTCAACCTGATATCAAGCTAGCGCTCCTAGTGCATGACTTTGCTGATTTCGCCACCTTGGTGAACAAGGCCATTCATGTCGAAACGGGTCTTCAGGAACACCAGGGATCCCTCAGGCGCAGCCGTGACGCTGGCTCATCTTCGGGCCCGTTAGCGCAGAAGCGTCGGATATGGATTCCCCACAGCATGTATCATCCAACTGCACCTGCACCAAGACAGTCTTATGCCGCACCGCGTCTGCCTCCACCCCCGCAGAGGCAGCCTCTTCGAGCTGTACCACCTCGAGCGCCTGCTCCCAATCCCAATGATGGTCTATGCTTCAAGTGTGGCCTTCCAGGTCACCGCTCCAGGAACTGTCCTCAGAATCAGAATCAGCTGGCTCTACCTTCTAATGCTCGTGGTAAAAATCAACCCCGCAACAACAATGCCCGACCTTATGGTCGTGGGCAGGCTAACAACATTGATCTGAATGAAGCTCAAGACCAGCCTGCTACTATGATGGGTACTCTCCTTGTTAATTCAGTACCAGCTGCTATTTTATTTGATACAGGATCATCGCATTCTTTCATATCAGAAGATTTTGCATTCATGCATGGCATTAAATACGAAGAGATGCACATTCCATTAGTGGTAAACACCCCCGCGGGCCAATGTCGAACCACCATGGTTAGCCACAACATCATCATTGAGATTGAAGGATTAGAGTTCCATGCCTATTTTGAAGTCTTCCAATATTGACCTCATTCTGGGAATGGATTGGTTGAAAGCACATACGGCTTCTATCGTTTGTGCCACTAAAACCGTCCACCTTCTGCACCCTTCAGATGAGATAGTAAGCTACAATGCTCGTCTGGTTCAAAACGCTGAAGCACGACTTTATGTCTTGAATGCGTTGAACGCAGCACCTCTTGAGGGAATTGAAAAGATTCCAGTCGTTCGCGACTTCCAAGATGTCTTTCCAGAAGAACTTCCAGGAATACCCCTTGCCCGGGCTGTCGAGTTCGTCATCGACTTGAAACCAGGCACCGTTCCTATTGCTAAACGACCCTACAAGATGCCGCCTCATGACCTCCTTGAACTTAAGGATGAAATCGACAAATCTCTTCGCAAGGGTTTCATTCGTCCAAGTTCCTCTGCTTGGGGAGCACCTTCTCTCTTCGTCAAGAAGAGGGACGGTACGAACCGTTTGGTCCAAGACTATCGTCCTATCAACCAAGCTACAATTCAGAACGAATATCCCCTTCCTCGGATCAATGATCTGTATGATCAACTGGCTGGTTCATCGATATTCTCTAAACTTGACTTGAGGTTGGGTTACCACCAGATCCGTGTTCGTGAAGAGGATATTCCAAAGACCGCATTCATGACCCGTTATGGTTCTTACGAGTACACCGTTATGTCTTTCGACTTAACCAATGCTCCAGCTACATTCTCTCGTCTGATGAACTATATATTCATGGATTACCTCGACAAGTTCGTCGTAGTCTATCTGGATGATATACTGGTATATTCGAAGAATAAAGAAGAACATGTTGAACATCTTCGTCTTGTTCTGGAAAAGCTTCGAGAGCATCAACTTTATGCCAAGTATTCCAAGTGCGAATTCTGGCTTCCCGAAGTAACCTACCTTGGGCATGTCATCTCCAAGGATGGTATTGCCGTGAACCCAGAGCGAGTTCAGGCTATTCTTGACTGGACCCCTCCGAAGACTGTCAAGCAAGTCAGAAGCTTTCTCGGACTAGCCAGCTATTGTCGCCGCTTTGTCGAGAACTTCTCCAAGATCGCTAAGCCACTGACCAATCTGCTACTCAAGGACAAGCTGACTTCTACCCCAGTGCTTGCTCCCCCTGATTCTCGCAAGGACTTCGTCATCTATTGCGACGCTTCACGACAAGGATTAGGCTGTGTCCTAATGCAAGAGCGCAGAGTGATCGCTTATGCCTCCCGTCAAGTGCGTCCTCACGAAGAGAACTACCCAGTTCATGACCTCGAGCTTGCTGCGGTTATCTTTGCACTGAAGCTATGGTGACAGTACCTTCTCGGTAATCGTTGCGAGATCTTCACCGATCATCAGAGTCTGAAGTACCTGTTTACTCAGCCAGATCTGAACCTCCGTCAGCAGCAATGGATGGAAGCTATTGCTGACTACAACTGCGGTATATCCTATACCCCTGGTAAGGCTAATGTAATGGCCGATGCCCTGAGCTGTAAGTCTTATTGCAACAATCACGTGGTTTTCAAAGCTCAACCCCGCCTTTATGAAGAGCTATGCAAGCTGAACCTCCAACTAGTTCCACAGGGTTCTCTGAATAACCTTGTCCTGGAACCAACTCTTCTGAAAGCAATTAAGTTTGCTCAAGCCAAAGATGCTCACGTTGATTTGATGAAAAAGGATCTTGCCTAGAGATTTCTCACTTGGTGAAGATGGAACCTTATACTTCAGAGATCGCATTGTAGTGCCCCGGTTCAAGCTTATGACAGAAAATGTGATGAAAGAAGCGCATGACACCCCTCTCTCTATTCATCCAGGAAGTACCAAGATGCATCTAGACATCCGTCTGAAGTACTGGTGGTCTAAAATGAAGCAAGACATTGCTCGATATATCGAAGAATGTGACATTTGTCGTCGCGTCAAAGCAGAACATCAGAAACCGGCTGGACTTCTACAACCACTTCCGATTCCTGGATGGAAATGGGATAAGATCCAAATGGACTTCATCACTAGCCTTCCCAAGTCTCAGAAAGGTAACGATGCTATCTTTGTCGTCATCGACCAATTCTCGAAGGTTGCTCACTTTCTGCCAGTCAAGGAGACTATCACTGCTAGTCAATTAGCAAACTTGTATATCTCCAGAATTGTGTCACTCCACAGCATTCCGACGGAGATCAGTTCAGATCGCGGCAGTATATTCACTTCAAAGTTCTGGGATAGTTTCCAAGAGGCAATGGGAACTCATATTACCTGGAGCATTGCTTATCATCCCCAATCCCAAGGCCAAGTCGAGCGAGTCAATCAAATTCTTGAAGACATGCTTTGAGCTTGTGTTATTTCTTTCGGCAAGAAGTGGGAAGAATCTCTCCCTTATGCGGAGTTCTCTTATAACAATAGCTATCAAGCCAGCTTAAAGATGGCACCCTTCGAAGTGCTTTATGGACGTAAGTGCCGAACCCCTCTGAATTGGTCAAAAACTGGGGAACGGATGCTCATTGGTCCAAACATTATTCAACAAGCTGAAGAGCAGGTTCGCATTGTCCGGGATAATCTCAAGGCGGCCCAGTCCCGCCAGAAGAGCAACTATGACCGGAAAGACTGGGGTTCAACTTATCAACCTAGTGAACAAGCTTATCTTGTGTCACTCCTTTGAGAGGTACTCATTGGTTCGGAGTCAAGGGCACGCTAGCTCCGCGCTACATTGGTCCCTTCCGCATCCTTGCCGTCATGGACTGGTGGCTTATCAATTGGAGATGCCACCTCAGTTTTCTCACGTCCATGACGTCTTCCATGTGTCGCAACTTCGTCGATGCTTCAAGGATCCGGAATGTGAAGTGGATCCGGAATTGATTGAAGTTCAAGATGATCTCACATACAAAGAGCATCCTATCCGCATTCTTGAAGAAGCTGAACATCGAACCCGCCAGAAGGTTACCAAGTTCCTCAAGGTGCAATGGTCGAATCATACTAAAGATGAAGCCACTTGGGAACGCGAAGATAACCCGTGGGCTGAACACCCCGACCTGTTCCCTTCTACCTCTTAATTCTCGGGACGAGAATTTCTTTTAGAGGAGGAGAGTTGTAACACCCCGGTGTAATGATGCTACAGTGATCCCTGAGATCAAGCTAATCATTTTGCTATAACAGTGCTTAGTCACTTTAATCAATATTCCATTTCAAATTCCAGTTGAATTCAATTTCAATTTCTGAGTGAAATACAAAATTGCTCAAACATGAAAACTAAAATGTTCATCATGTGCCAAATAATCCACAACTAATATTGGTGGTGAACCAAAATTTTTGCAAAGTGTTTAAGTGGCCTAAACTACTTATAATAATGACCTAAGCAATAATTTAAATGCCTTATTAAATTATAAAATTTGCAAACTACTTCTAAAGTCTCACAACCTTTTTGTGGCAGTGCACAATAATTCTTTGAAATTATCTTGGCCAGTGGCATAATTTTGCAAAGTCATTAGTGTCTAAAAAGAAGATGAAAAAGCTGCTGGAAAAGCAGAAAAGAAATTAAAAAGGAAAAAGCAGAGGGGAGAGAGAGAAAAGAGCCCCCTGCCTCCCTGGGACTTAGCCCATTGCACTGGCCGGCCCACCTTACCCTGGGTCGCCTTCCCTGTTTGACCGACCCCGTCGCTACAGGGGCGCGGTCGCCCGGGACCGCCTCGCCGTCGACGACGAGGGGGAGGATAAGGCCTCCACGCCCCCGGCGCCTCGGGCCATTCTCCCACTCCCCCCTCGTCCATTCCGCCTCTCCCTCTCCCCACCAGATCCTCCCCCGCTCACTGCCTCTCCCCTCATTCCCCATCCACCTCCGAGCGCCTTGGCCGCCGCGTCTTCGTCATCTCCGCGGCCACCGTGCCTTCGACGCGGCCTGGTCGTGCTCGTCGGCATCGCCGTGGACTGTCGCGTCTTCTGGAGCCGCTGGAGGGAGCCAAGGAGCCCTGCATCGCCGGCAGGCCACCTTCTTCCTCCTCGGATCCCGACGCACCGCCGCCGCCGATCCGCTCCGCTCTGCTGCTCCTAACCTGTCAAGGGCTTTTCTTAGCTGCTCGCTGAGCTTTCCCCTCTCTTCCCCTCCCTCTGGCCGCCTGCTTTTCGCCGTAGCTTGCGGTCAACGTCGCCGTGTCATTGCCGGAGCTTTGCTCCGCTGTTGAACTCGTCGCCGGCGCTGTGGTTGCTGTCGTGGTCACCCGAGGCCACCATCGTGCTCCTGGTGCTCCCAGGAGCACAACGCACACACGCACACCCCCCTCACGTGCCCCCTAGCGCCGCCCCGACGAGTCCCGAAGCCAGCCGCCGCTCGCGAGCTCGCTGCCGTCACCATAGTGCCCCTCGGCGGCCGTCACCACCACTAGTCGTCGCCGTTCGACTCGCGTGTCCGAACGCACCATCGCACGCGCCCTTTAGTGCCTCGTAGCGCGACCCCGACGAGGTCCCGAACGCCACCACGGCCTCCACTCGTCGCCGGTGCCGTTTCCGGCAGCTCCAGCTCCGGCCGGCCTCACCACGCGACGCGACGAGCTCTCCCCGTTCGAACGCGCCCGCCCGCGCCCGTGTTGGCCCCCTGTAGGCGAATTCCGGCCGTCTCCGGCGTTCGGCCGCCGCAGATGGCCTCGCCGGCGTTGCTCCGGCGCTGACCTGGCACCGATAGGGCCCGCCTCTGGGTCGCTGCCCCTGGGCCCCCTGGACCCAGTTGACCACGTTGACCGTGGTCAACTATGCTGACTGGGCACTCAGTGCCACTGACATGCGCCCCCCGCATAATTAACCTAATTAAAACAATTTCCTAAATAAGCATAATTAGCTAAACTAATGAGTCACCGACTAGTGGGGTCTAGTCATTAATTTTTCTGTTTAAATTAAAATGAACTGCTGTTAGCCCACTGCCAATGATAGGTGGGACCCACTGGCTAGTTTGACCAGTCAGCGGGTCTGTTGACCTGCTGATGTCATGCTAACACTCTGCTGATGTCATAATTCCATTTCTGTTAATTTAAATAATTTCTGAAAATGGTTTAATCTTTGAAAATTCTTAGAAAATAAACCGTATCTCGGATGAAAATGTTTTATATATGAAAGTTGCTCAGAAAAATCAAACGAATCCGGATGTGCGGTCCCTTTACTTGTCAGATGCCTCTAACTATCTGAACATGGAACATTCCCCCTACGGTCATTTGTCTGACACAGGTCCGGAACCGGGAATACATTCCCTATTGAATACCCCCTTCACCTTTATCGTGTAGCCATACGTTAGGTCACACCCGACACAACATATTGCCATGTTATGCTTTGTGATGCTATGCTTGCTTTATATTTATTGTTTCTTCCCCCTCTTCTCTCCGGTAGACCCCGAGACCGATGCCGCCCCTGTGATCGATTACGTCGACAACGAACCTTCTTCTCTTTTAGCAGAGCTTCCAGGCAAGACCCCCTTTGATCATCCCGATATCGCCCATTCCATTCTCTCATGCTTGCATTAGATTTTGCTACTATTATTGTTTGCTCCTATTCTGATGCATAGCCTGCTTTTGTAACCTGCTCATTGTACCTAACCTGCTTATCCTAAACTGCGTAGTATAGGTTGGTCAGTGATCCATCAGTGACCCCCACCTTGTCCTTGTTGCCCCTGCTTCATCATCGAAGACCCGATCAACGGGATCGAAGACCAGGCCCCGACACCGCACATCACTGTCCCCTTAGTTGCTCGACACTACTGGGTTACTATCGAGTGCCGAGGGTGAGACCTCATCAACACTTGAGATGTTAACCCTGTAGTGTAGCTATTCGGTCGTGGTCATCGAGGGTGATTTCCTCCTTAACCACTTCCGATACTACTCTGTCGTGCAACCTCTCAAGTGTGAACCTCGAGGGTGGATCCTCTTACGTTCACCTTGATGATTACATCGAGTGGAACTCACCCGGGGTGATTCCTCGGTTTTTCCCCTTGATGTTTGGACACACGGATACTTGGACTTTACAACTGTTGCTTGGAAAGGCGGGTCGACCCTGAGGGGTACCCGCGAGTGATGTGGAGACGGGTTGACCTGGAGGGTGCCCGCGAGATAATTACGAGGCGTGGCCGAGCATTCCTAGCCCTTGCCGCAAGTCCTCGAGACGGGGTAACAGGGTACATCTTTCGCGAGTCTCTGCTTGTTACCGCGCGTTCCTAATCCACTACGATTTGGATATTTGATCCGAGGGGCCTCTAGCCTGATAGCACTAACCATCACGTGGGCATAGTATGGGCGTTCTGCGTCGTATGCATCAGCCGAAGCTTAATAGACGTCAGCGACTGAGCGGCGCGCGCCGGGTTGGACTGCGTAAGCACCTGCCTTTTTGAAGGAGGTAGCTAGGTCTGCTCACCGGCCGCCCTCACAACGTGCAGGAGTTCCTGGGGAGATGGCCCATGATCCCTGGGGGCATAGGGTTAGTCTGGCGTGCTGACCTCTCTATTAAGCCTAGGTCAGGTCGGCGTATTGTTTGGCCGAGGCCGGGCATGACCCAGGAAAGTGTGTCCGGCCGGAGTTAATCGAGCGTGGTGGGTACGTTGGTGCACCCCTGCAGGGAAGAAAACATCTATCGATAGCCTGTCCTACGGTAACGGACACTCGGAGTTGTATCCCGATCGATACAGCTAGAACTGGATACTTGAGGTGATAACTGGATAGTATGGCTCTGGGATTTCTTTCTCGCAGGGAGTCGAGAAAGCATCTCTAGCCGAGGTTGTTAACACTGCTACTACTTTACTTTATGCTAATCTTATCTCTTCTGATGCTGCAAGATGCTTGGAGCTGCTTGAAGATGCTAGTCTTCGATAGGCTAGGCTTTCCCCCTTTCTCTTCTGGCATTCTGCAGTTCAGTCCACAGATACAGTCCATTTCATTGATACCGATGCATATGTAGTGTAGATCCTTGCTTGCGAGTACTTTGGATTAGTACTCACGGTTGCTTTGCTCCCCCTTTTCCCCCTTTCTTCTTCTTTTCGGTTGATGCAACCAGATGTCGGAGCCCAGGAGCCAGATGCCACCGTCGATGCCTACTACTACGTGGAGACCGCCGACGACCAGGAGTAGTTAGGAGGCTCCCAGGCAGGAGGCCTTGCCTTTTCGATCATTGCTACTTTTGTGCTAGCCTTCTTAAGGCAAACTTGTCTAACTTATGTCTGTACTCAGATATTGTTGCTTTTGCCGACTCTTGTGTATTCGAGCTTATGTATTCGAGCCCTCGAGGCCCCTGGCTTGTAATATAAAGCTTGTATTATTTTAATTTGTGTCTAGAGTTGTGTTGTGATATCTTCCCGTGAGTCCTTGATCTTGATCGTACACATTTGCGTGTATGATTAGTGTACGATTGAATCGAGGGCGTCACAACCGCCGTCTTCGATAGGCTCCGAGGGGCACCGAATCAACTTGTGCCTAGACATGAGATATCTGAAATGCTCTATGCACACGATTAGTCCGCAAATGCATTGTCATCAATCACCAAAACCAATTAGGGAGAAATATGCCCTTACAATCTCCCCCTTTTGGTGGATTGATGACAATACGAGATTTGCACATAGAGATATATAATGAGCATAAGCAAACCCAAAATCTATAAAATATAGACAAGCTCCCCCTAGATGTGTGCATTCTATAGATATGCTTTGGACTGCAAAGCACACATACTAGGATCAACACTCCCCCTATATTTTATAGACAAGGCAATCCTTGCAACAATATAAGTGACACTAAGCATGGAAGCAAGGTATAGCAAGTGAGCATGATGAAAAGGGCATAAGAAAAAATAAACTCACAAGCTACTAAACATACTTGACAATAAATTGATAAGAGTGAAGGCATATGTCTTACACCATATGATAGGATAAGTCTCCTGGTCTCACACGCAAATAACACAAACCCAAGCAACGAAGGTTCAATGAAATCAAGGAGACAAATACTCGCAAATCCTACTCTCTCTCCCCCTTTGGCATCGAGACACCAAAAAGGCAGAGAGGACACCTAAGACACAGGTGGTAGCTCCCACTAAAATGATCACCCAACAGTCTCCTCCTCTGAAGCAGCAGGAATGGACTCCTCATCTGACTCAACCCACTGATAGCCCTTCTTCTTCATCCAAGCAGCCTCAGGTGTGATGTTCTTCTCAGACCCACTCAAGAAGTGCTCGCCAAGCTTCCTCAAAATCTGCTTGTCGCGCTGGCGACTCTCCTTTTGAGCAACGTGAGTCTAATACTGCCCCTTGGTCTGCATGTAGAACAGAGTCTTCACCTTGTCCTTGAGCTTCGAAGCCCAAGATGGCTCAGCAGAGGGAGGTGCATACTCCTCAGAACTGTCCTCCTCCTCCTCCTCCTCCTCCTCCTCCGCAATCTCATCTTCATCAACATCCATGCGGTTAGCCTCTGCTTCTGCCCGAGTAGTGGTGTTAGCCTACTTGTTCTTCTGGCGCAGCCTAATGGGCTCATGGCGAATCCAGTTGGGAGCATGAAACTCTTCACCCGGAAAGAGCTTCTCCCAAGTCTTCTGAATCAAGAGGTGCAAATATGGTCCATAGATGGGAAACTTACGATGGAACACAGCAGACTGAAGCTCACACCACATGATGTGAGAGACATCAAGTGGTCCAGGTTGCTGAAGGCGCGCATCCTCACAAATAAGCATCATGTCCACAAGATAGGAATGCACCTTGTCCTTGTCGCCCATGCGAGGAAAAAGAAAGTTGTGAAAGATCCGGTTCATGATGTCGAGAAACGGGTTCAGCACATAAGACTTCTTGCCGTTGGGTAAACTCTTCTCAACCAGGAATGGTTGAAGCTTGTGTTTGGAAGCAGACTCTGGGTTGGCATGCGGGCGGATACCAACGGGCACATCTAGCCCCTCATCATGAACATGCAACAGACCCATGAAGTCCTTCCACTCAGCAGTCATCCTCTTTCCATTTGTCATCCAAGTGATGCTCCGCTTCTCATCTGTGTGGAAATGGACAGAAGCAAAAAACTGAGCCACAATCTCCGGGTTATAGTCAAGGTGGAACGTGATGATCTCCTCAATACCAAACTGCTCCACCAAGTCCAGAGGCTCACCAAAATATTCTTGGTTCTTCCTCAGATGCTCCATGTCAATCCATTGAACGGGTACATTGATGTTCTGCTTGGCCTTGGTCACATCTAGGAAGATGAGATTTTGTTGCTTGGTCCAAAACAAGTCATTGCCCCTTATGATTTCCCTAGGCTTGATGTAGGGGTTGAGCTTCCTTCGAATCTGAAACTCTGCTTGAGGCATATCTTCCAAGCTGACAACTGGCTCCTTGATCTTGGTGGTTGTGGTCTTGACGTTGCGTTGCGGGGCATTGGACCTTTCGGGAGCTTCTTGGTTGTGAAGACGTTTTGAGCTCGTATCACGGATGGGATTCGAGCGCCTAGCAACGGAACCGGAGCCACCACCTATGACACACAACGCAAATACACGAGAAGAGCAAGAAGGATTATTGCAAAGACCAAGGCCAAAACAGAACGAAACAAATAGAGATGAGATTGGGTGTGACAAAACAAAGCAATTTTAAGTCAACCGGTAGTACTGTAACAGGACGCGAAAGTAAAAATTTACTACTGCTCTGACCGCGCTCAGAGCGGAAGTAAAATTTTACGTCCGCGCACCGGGTGGTAGTACCGCTCCAGGCGGAGTGGTAGTACCACACGGGGCAGATCTCACAAGAACGGATCTGAGAACATCCGTAAAGATGAACCGGTACTACCGTTGATCAAAACTACATTGTTGCATCACACCAAATGGCATATCTACTGCACAAGCACTCTCCAACAATCTCCTCTTGCAAAGATTTAGCCAAAAATCACAAGGTCTACTCATACATCCCACAAAACCTAGAAGCAAAATAAAGGGGCAAAGGGAGAAGGACTAGGGGAGATACTGGGGTCCATGGCAAGAGGGCAAGGTGGGGATCGATCCCACTGCTTGAAATGAGAGGAGAGTGGCCGGAGACAGAGATCCGGCGAGGTCCTCCGGCGCCGTTCTTGGGAAGGAGAGAGAGAGAGAGACGTGAGGGGAAGAGATGAATGGGTATGGGGGAGTTGGAACTCCCCCTGCTCGCTCTTAACCCCCACGCGGTCTTGACAACACGGTAGTACCGCAGATCATTGCAGTAGTATAGCACGGGCGGTAGTACCGCACTTTGTGCGGTAGTACGGCTCTTCTAGCGGCAGTAAAAATTTACTGCCGCGCTGGAAGCGGTAGCACCGTGCCGTGGTCGCAGCTGTGCAAGCACAGGAGCCACCCACCTCCAGTGGTAGTACCGTGGCATGCCACGGTAGTACCGCATGCCCAAGAAAGTGTAGGTTTCGGCAAGAGAGAAATAAAAGGCCTTTGCAATACAAACTTCAAGCAAATGGATGCACAAAAGAGAACTTAACAGAAGCAACTTAACCACGAACAAGGTCAAAAAGGTAAGCACGGAGAAAGAGAGGACCAAACATGTAGCGACCAGACCTCAAATGGTCTGTGCTGCTGTGCACCAGTGTCATCCCTGGATCAGTAATGCTGACACGCACAGTACAAATGGAGGATTTATAACAGAGTAGCAATCACACACTTATTACATCGAATATCTCCAAAGAGAATAAGTATGATAAATATGGCTTAAGGCCATCTAATAACGATAACAGCGGAAGACTTGGAAGATAAGTGAGTCCATCAACTCCAGCGGCATCACTGAGTATAAGACCACGACCTAAGGCACCTTACTCGTCGTCTGAAAAGTCTGCAACATGAAACGTTGCAGCCCGAAAACGGGTCAGCACAAAGAATATGCTGGCAATGTAACACATAGAGAATAATGAACAATAATGATGCTATACTACATGCATATATGGCTGGTGGAAAGCTCTATGGTTACAGTTTTGCGAAAAGCCAATTTTATCCTACTTCAAAGGAATAAATTTTATTTAACTATCATGGTGGTTGTGAAACATTGAGATGGTTGACAGCATCTCAATCCCAATTAAATGTCATCAATAACCCAACAAAATTAATTAGAAGTAACATAGTGATGAGATTCACATGATAATCCAAGTACTAGATACTCAAGTTGTCCATAACCGGGGACACGGCTAACCATGATTAGTTTGTACACTCTGCAGAGGTTTGTGCACTTTTCCCCACAAGACTCGATCTCCTCCGTTGGATTACTCGCACTACATGGTGTTTGAGTAACGGATGACCGAGACACAGTCTTTCAGAAGTGTTTGCACCTTACGTATGGGTAGACAGTTACACCTACTTTCCCCTACATCTGCTAGTCTACCACTGTAAGAGTTCACACAACTTAGTCAACTATGCTAGAGCCCATAATAGCTTGCGGCTGCACACGGAAGTTTCTAGCATGAATAATCTCATGATCCCTTTGAACCTGGGTGGCGGTCCAAAAGAAAAACAGGCAATCCTGGAATACCCAGGTACCTCAATCCACCCAGATGTGAGTTTTAGTTGCCACCTTAAGTAAACCATTAATTAACAATCTCACATCTGTCATGGAAATCTCTCAAACCCAATCCACGTCTACGAGCATAGCATGGCAATATAATAGCAAACGTAGAAGTAACTCCCAAGGGTTTGATAAGTAAAACAGGTAATAGGTACTACCTCAACTACTTCCCAATACCCACAATTTAATTAGATCCTAATCATGCAAGTGTTTGAGGAATAGATCTAATGCAATAAAAACTGGGTATGGAAAGTATGATCAAAGTGTTACTTGCCTTGCTGATGATCCACAAAACCTAGCGATTCGAAGTAACAAGCGGCACACTCCGGGTACTCTATCGCAAACAAACAAGCATACAATCAGTACTCATCTAATGCACAGGTAAAACTCGAATGAAAGATCCAACCAGAAAGTTCAACTTAAGAACTCCGGTTTGCAAAAAGAATCAACTCGAAAGAAGCAACGAAAGTCAAACTGCGAAAGAAAAAAGCTTCGTTTACTAATCTGCATCTAGGTCAAATTTTACTATAGCAAAATCTTGTTTGAGTAGGTTAAACGGAAAGAGAATTTCGAGACGAAACTCTAGGCACTTGAATCGCCTGATTCCGATAAACGAGCGAGAAGTTAAACAGAAACGAAGATTCGATCAGAAATCGAATCTGAGAAAATACGGAAAAATCCGACGAAAAAGAAAACGGACGAACGGTTAAAGAACGGACGTTCGTTAACAGAGAAAAACCGACGAACGCGTTCGTTAAAACGAACGGTTTGGTGAACGCTCGCAAAATAATAAAACCGAGAAAAAAACCGATCTAGTGTTTTTTTTAAAACAAAGGGTTTTTTAACAAAAACCGGCAATGTATGAGGCGAGGCAGTACCTCGTCGGGGGCGGCTCCGGCGGGGCTCCGGCGAGGGCGGCGAGGGCGGCGGGGTGCGGGGTGCTCGGGGAGGGCGAGGGGCGGCGAGGGGGCGGCGGCAAACGGCGGCGGCGGCTCCCGAGCTCAACTCCGGCGGCGGCGGCGGGCAAGGCACGCGGCGGCGGGGTGAGAGAGGGGGGGGGCGGGTATATAAAGGGGGGAGAGCTCGGCTTGGAGGAGGGGCAAGCTCCGGCGGCGGCTCGGTCCCGTGTCCATGGAGGACACGGCGCGGCGGCGTCCCGTGCGCGGAGAGGAGAGAGGCGCGGGGTGGGCCGGCGGCCTGGCGCTGGGCTCGGCCCGGCGGGTGCGTGCGTTTTTTTTTAAATACATTCCGCGGAAAAAATCGTAGAAAAATAAATAAAAGTCAGAAAAATATAAAATAAATTTTTCCCGTCTAGTTAGAAAATCTAGAATAGGGTGAACATTTTTTTAACACAAAATAAATATTTTGAAAACATGCAATATTTTTAATGCAATAAAAATTGCAATTAAAATCCGAATAAATTCCAATAAGTGATTTTAACATTTTTCCTCCAGTATTTCAATTGTTTTGGAGAAGTCATATTTTCTCCTCTCATTATTTTGTTTAATGAAATATTTTTCCGGAGAGAAAATAATTAAAACCAAAATCCTCGTCTTATTATTTGATGAAAATCAAATTTGAAAATTCGAGAAAATCCCCAACTCTCTCCGAGGGTCCTTGAGTTGCTTAGGATTTATCGAGGATTTGTCAAAATGCAATAAAATATGATATGCAATGATGATCTATGTATAACATACCAAATTGAAAATTTGGGATGTTACAAACCTACCCCCCTTAAGATGAATCTCGCCCTCGAGATTCGGGTTGGCTAGAAAACAGGTGGGAGTGGTCCTTCCGTAGATCTTCCTCTCGCTCCCAGGTGGCTTCATCCTCCGTGTGGTGACTCCACTGGACTTTGCAAAACTTGATAACCTTGCTGCGGGTAACTCGGCTGGCATACTCAAGAATCTTAACTGGTTTCTCCTCATAGGTCAAATCACTTTCCAGCTGAATCGCTTCCAGTGGCACAGTATCTCTCAGTGGTATCTCAGCCATCTCTGCGTGGCACTTCTTCAACTGGGAAACGTGAAATACATCATGAACTCCAGACAATCCTTCGGGCAATTCCAGCTTGTAGGCAACCTCTCCCATACGTTCCACAACTCTGTATGGTCCGATAAAACGGGGCGCTAACTTTCCCTTAACTCCAAAGCGCTTCACTCCTCGAAGTGGTGATACTCGAAGATACACTCGGTCTCCGACTTCGTGAACTGTCTCTTTTCGTTTAGAATCAGCATAACTCTTCTGCCTGGACTGGGCTACCTTGAGCCTATCGCGAATCAACCTCACTTTCTGTTCAGA
Organism: Triticum aestivum; assembly: GCF_018294505.1. Taxonomy (NCBI): domain Eukaryota; kingdom Viridiplantae; phylum Streptophyta; class Magnoliopsida; order Poales; family Poaceae; genus Triticum; species Triticum aestivum. The sequence goes on along the minus strand of NC_057796.1, from coordinate 144,444,158 downwards.
CTCCTTAATCAAATCTGGTCCAAACAACTGACGGTCTCCAACTTCGTCCCATAACAACGGTGTTCTACACCTCCTTCCGTACAAGGCTTCGAAAGGGGCCATCTTCAAACTGGTTTGATAACTGTTGTTATAAGAAAACTCCGCATATGGCAAATTGTCGTCCCAACTAGATCCATAATCTAGTGCACAAGCTCTCAACATGTCCTCCAAAATCTGGTTGACTCTCTCGGTCTGTCCATCTGTCTGTGGGTGAAAAGCTGTACTAAATTCCAGCCTGGTTCCCAATGTTTCATGTAACTGCTTCCAAAACTTCGAGGTAAATTGGGTTCCTCTGTCTGATACAATGGTCCTCGGAACTCCATGCAAACATACGATCCTGGTCATGTATATCTTTGCCAACTTAGCACTGGTGTAAGTGGTCTTTACTGGAATGAAATGAGCCACTTTCGTCAAACGGTCGACTACAACCCATATTGAGTCATAGCCTGAACGAGTCCTGGGTAATCCTGTGATAAAATCCATGCCTATTTTATCCCACTTCCATTCGGGTATCGGCAATGGTTGTAGCAATCCTGCTGGCTTCTGATGCTCTGCCTTCACTCTCTGACACACATCACAAACTGCTACATATTCTGCAATATCCTTCTTCATTCCGGTCCACCAGAAAGTATTCTTCAAATCCAAATACATCTTGGTATTCCCTGGGTGAATCGAGTACGGTGAATCATGGGCTTCTTGCAAAATCAACTTCCTGATCTCCGGATCATTTGGCACATATACGCGGTCCTCAAACCATAAGGTATCGTGCTCATCCTCACGAAATCCCTTGGCTTTTCCTTTGCTCATCTTCTCCTTTATCTCTTCAATCTCCTTGTCTGTCTTCTGAGCTTCTCTGATCCTTTCCATCAAGGTAGACTGAATCTCCAATGTCGCTAAATAGCCTCTTGGGACTATCTCCAAACATAGCTCGCGAAGGTCCTCGGCTAACTCCTGAGGTAACTCTCCTGTCATGAGGGTGTTGACATGACTCTTGCGGCTCAACGCGTCTGCTACTACGTTAGCCTTTCCAGGGTGATAATGCAATCTCATATCATAATCCTTAATGAGCTCCAACCATCTCCTCTGTCTGAGATTTAACTCCTTCTGCGTGAAAATATACTTCAAACTCTTGTGATCCGTGTACACCTCACAATGGTTTCCGATGAGAAAATGTCTCCATGTCTTCAATGCATGCACCACGGCTGCTAACTCCAAATCATGCGTAGCATAATTCTTCTCATGGGGTTTAAGTTGTCGTGAAGCATATGACACAACTCTTCCTTCCTGCATAAGCACTGCTCCAAGTCCTCGACGAGAAGCGTCGCAATAAACTTCATAATCCTTGCGTTGATCTGGCAGAATCAACACTGGTGGTGTAACCAATCGTTCCTTCAACTCTTGGAAACTAGCTTCACATTCCTTAGTCCAATTGAACTTGGTGTCCTTCTTCAATAGCTCAGTCATGGGCTTAGCAATCTTCGAGAAATTCTCGATGAATCTCCGGTAGTATCCTGCAAGTCCAAGAAAACTCCGGATTTCTCCAACTGTCGTGGGTGATTCCCAACTTGTCACTGTGTCAACCTTGGCAGGGTCCACTGCTATTCCTTCTCCAGAAATAACATGTCCAAGGAATCCAACTTCCTTCAGCCAAAATTCACACTTGCTGAACTTGGCATATAACTGATGTTCTCTGAGCTTCTCAAGTACCAATCGTAAATGCTCCTCATGCTCTTCCTCATCCTTGGAAAAGATTAAAATATCATCAATGAACACCACGACGAACTTATCCAAAAATTCCATAAACACTTTGTTCATCAGGTTCATGAAATAGGCAGGTGCGTTAGTCAGACCAAATGACATAACGGTATACTCATACAATCCATATCTGGTGGTAAATGCCGTCTTGGGTATATCCTGCTCTCGAATCTTTAACTGATGGTATCCTGATCGTAGATCGATCTTGGAAAATACTTTAGCTCCTTGTAGGCGGTCAAACAAATCATTGATCATCGGCAGTGGGTACTTGTTTTTGATGGTCACTTCATTCAATCCTCGGTAATCAACAACCATCCTCAGCGATCCATCTTTCTTCTCCACTAGAAGTACTGGTGATCCCCAAGGTGACGAACTTGGGCGAATATAGCCTTTATCCAGTAACTCCTTGATCTGCTTCTTAATTTCCTCCAAATCCTTTGCGGCATCCTGTACGGTCTCTTAGATATTGGCCCTGTGCCTGGCAAAAGTTCAATCAAGAACTCAATGTCCCTATCTGGTGGCATGCCTGGCAACTCTTCTGGAAATACATCCGGATAATCCTTCACCACTGGTACTTCCTCCTGTACAACTCCTGATAAGGAATTTACTTGAGTCCTCTTCGGCATATGCCGGGATACATACTTAATCCTTTTTCCTTCCGGGGTGATAAGCAAAATCGTCTTGCTGGCACAATCGATGTTTCCTCCATACAACGATAGCCAATCCATTCCCAAAATCACATCCAAACCTTGCGATTCCAAAACAATGAGGTCTGAGGGGAAAACATGCCTACCAATGGCCAATGGTATCTGAAAACATCCTTGGGTTGCCATATACTCTGCTCCTGGCGAGGTTACTAACATAGGGGTTCTGAGAACTTTGGTGGACAGCTTAAACTTATTCACAAATCCCCTTGATATGTATGAATGCGATGCACCAGTATCGAAAAGAACGGTTGCAGTAAATGACTTAACCAAAAACTTACCTATTACTGCATCAGGCTGAGCTTCAACCTCCTCCATGCTCACGTGGTTCACATGCCCTTTGTTGAACGGGTTCGGCTTCTTCCCAGAGCTTCCATTGCCATTTCCATTTTGGGCTTCAGGACATTCATTGGCATAATGTCCATTCTTCTGGCACTTAAAGCAAGTGACTTGACTCAGGTCCCTCTTGGCTGGGGTAGATGGGTTGGTGCGGTTCTGTCCGTTGCTTCCTCCATTCCCATTACCATTTTTAGAGCCATTATGGTTGTGCGAACTACCTCCTCCATGGGTATGCTGAAACTGTCCTCCCGGCTTCGGGGTAAATCGTGGCTTCTGCTGAGCTCCTGAGTTATACTTCCCTTGTCCATACTTCCTCTTACGGTTTTCAATCTGCTGTTGCTTTCCTTCAATCATGAGAGCTCTATCTACCAGCTCCTGATAGTTGTTGAAGGTTGCTACCATCAACTGCATACTCAGCTCATCATTCAGTCCTTCCAAAAACTTCTCCTGCTTGGCTGCATCTGTAGCAACGTCATCTGGTGCATAACGTGCTAACTTACTGAATTCCTCAACATACTGGCCTACGGTGCGTCCTCCTTGGCGTAGGTTGCGAAACTCACGCTTCTTCATGGCCATGGCTCCTGCTGAAACATGAGCTGTACGGAAATCTTGCTAAAACTGGTCCCATGTGACAGTGTCAATAGGGTGCGTGGCTGTATAATTCTCCCACCATGATGCTGCGGGTCCATCAAGCTGATGTGCGGCAAAACGCACTCTTTCCGCATCTGTGCATCCTGCAGTGGTCAACTCCATTCCAACTTTGCGGAGCCAATCATCTGCAACAATCGGCTCGGTGCTACTGGAAAACACCGGCGGGTTTAGCCTTAAGAAACGGGCTAAGTGATCAACAGGTGGTGGTGGCGGTGGGTTGTTGTTGTTGTTGTTGCCTTGGTTCTGCACTAACACTTGCATCAGGGCATTCTGTTGCTGAATCAACTGGGTGATCTCTGGTGGGAAAACAAATCCGGTGTCGCGTCTCGGAGGCATCTGATAGATTAGAAAAGATGAGAGTTAAGAATAGAATGAGGTCTAGAGAGAAAACACTACCCATATGCTCATGAGACAAATTCAATCAATATCACTCAATCAATTCAAACAAGGCAAAACAATCGATCTAACTAGCGTTACAAAGTGCTTGAACTATACTATGAAATGGGGAAAAACTACTACTGATATGGTGGTCTAATAAAATAATTCTAATCCGTTGAAGACTCCATGATGTCTGCTCCGGCTTCATCAACCCAGTCATCTTCACTTGGTTCCGAGTCGGTGTCCTCGATGATGATGTAGTTATCCGGACAAGTGCATTCGTCGGCTTCTGCTTTTGGCACTGGATTTCCCATGAATACTCCAATCTTCTTCTCCAGGTCGTCATTCTTCCCTACTAGTGCGTTGATTTCCTCCAAATAATCTTCGCGTGTAGCTTTGAGTTCTTCTTGGAGCTCCTTGATCTTGGTTAATGCCTTCTTCAGTTCTTCCTTGTCCGTGCACATCTGGTTCTCCTGGCGACGAATGTGTTGGTTTTGCTCCTGGATGAAAGCTGCAATTGATCCATCCTTCTTGGTTCTGATCATCTCCCATTGCGCGTCTCGGCGTCCACAAATTTGATAAATTGTATCCTTAAGCTCCTGGTGATAGACTTCTCCAATGCGTCCCATGGCGATGTGTGCGGCCATACTCTTCCCTAAACTCCAAGTTGGTGCTTCGAAAACCAATCTTATGGCACAAAACATCCTTCCTGGAATGAGAACTTGAATCTTCCAGCTCTCCTCTTCGGGTAATGTGGCGTTGTAGGTTCCGGTGATGCTTGGTATTCCTATGTTCAAGTACTTGGTGACTTCCTTCAAGTGTCGACCAAACGGCGTGTCTTCATCTGGTTGCATGAACTTGCTCCTTGCATTCGCCATTCCTAAAAGAGTAGAAAGTGGAGAGGGGTCAGAAATGAGAAGAGAGAAGCTTTCTAGGGCTTAAGCTTAGTGGTCGTGTCCTACAGTCAGCGTGTGCTCTGATACCAACTTTGTAGCGACCAGACCATTTGAGGTCTGGTCGCTACAAAACATCGAACCAAAACCTCTCATGAAGAGAGGACGGTGGCCGGAGCCACCTATGTTTGAATCAATTGGTATGGCACCGTGAAGAATTATCCTTGGTCCCATGACCAAAACTCGTGTTTGAAGCACAAGTACCATCAACAATGGCGAATGTGAAAGAGTTGATCAATTTATGCATAATGGGGGGAAGGAGAGTTCAGTGAGAGAACAACTCTCCCCCTATGTCCATGCCTACATCTAAACAAGACAACAAGATGAGTATGGTGGGATGTGCAAAGGTTCAAGCCACATTGTGCAAATCGATGATATTTAGCTCATGCCTTAACTCGCGAAATCTTGCTTCATCCAAAGGCTTTGTGAAAATATATGCAAGGTTATCATGAGTGTTGACATAGTTAAGCTCAATCTCCCCTCGCCTAATGTGACCCCGGATGAAGTGATATCGAATCTCAATATGCTTCGTCTTGAAGTGTTGCACCGGGTTGAGAGAAATCTTGATGGCACTTTCATTGTCACACCAAAGAGGCACTTTGTCACAAATGACACCGTAATCCTTTAAAGTTTGCCTCATCCATAGAAGTTGAGCACAACAACTACCGACGGCCACATACTCGGCTTCGGTGGAGGAGAGAGACACACAACTTTGCTTCTTAGAAGACCAACTCACCAAAGAGCAACCAAGAAATTGGCACCCTCCGGAAGTTGACTTCCTATCCACTTTGTCTCCCGCACAATCCGAATCCAAAAAACCCACAAGATTGAAGTTTGCTCCTCTAGGGTACCATAAGCCAAAGTTTGGGGTATGAGCCAAATATCGAAAGATTTGCTTGGCCGCCACAAAGTGGCTTTCCTTAGGTGAGGCTTGAAACCGTGCACAAATTCCCACACTTAACATGATATCCGGTCTAGATGCACAAAGGTAAAGCAAGGAGCCAATCATAGAACGACATAGCTTTTGATCCCCCGCTTTACCATTGGGATCAATGTCAAGTTGGCATTTGGTAGGCATTGGTGTAGAAGCCGGCTTGACATCACTTAGCTTGAATTTCTTGAGCATGTCTTGAGTGTATTTGGCTTGGTTGATGAAGGTTCCTTCTCTTCTTTGTTTGATTTCGAACCCGAGAAAGAACTTCAACTCTCCCATCATGGACATCTTAAACTTCGCGGTCATGAGTGCGGCAAACTCCTCATTGAAAGCTTTGTTAGGAGAACCAAAGATAATATCATCAACATATAGCTGGCATACAAACAACTCCCTTTTGACCTTCTTAGTAAAAAGAGTGGGGTCGATTTTCCCAATTTCAAACCCACGATCTTGCAACAACTCGGTAAGGTGCTCATACCACACACGTGGGGCTTGTTTAAGGCCATAGAGCGCCTTATCGAATTGGTACGCATGATTGGGGAACTCGGGATCCTCAAACCCTGGGGGTTGTTTGACATACACCAACTCATTAAGAGGACCATTAAGAAAAGCACTCTTCACATCCATTTGTTGCAAATTGAAGTTATTATGAGAAGCATAATTAAGCAATCAACAAATGAATAGATTCAAGGCGAGCGGTGGGAGCAAAGGTTTCACCATAGTCGATACCCTCGACTTGGGAGTAGCCTTGTGCCACCAAACGAGCCTTGTTGCGAATGATAACCCCGTGAGCATCTTGCTTGTTCTTGAATATCCATTTGGTTCCATTAACATTATGGTTCTCCTTTGGCCTTGGCACCAATCTCCACACCTTGTTGTGCTCGAAGTTGTCGAGTTCTTGATGAATGTCATTAAGCCAATCCGGATCCTCGAGCTCCTCATAGACCTTTTGGGGTTCAACACAAGAAACAAACGCATGATTTTCACAATAGTTTGCTAATTGTGTACGAGTGCTTACCCCCTTTCTTAAGCTTCCAAGCAGATTCTTCATGAGGTGATCTTTGGTAGTGAGCTTGGACGCTGATGACCCACAAGTATAGGGGATCAATTGTAGATCTTTTCGATAAGTAAGAGTGTCGAACCCAACGAGGAGCAGAAGGAAATGACAAGTAGTTTTTAGTAAGGTAATGACTGCAAGTGCTAAAATTGTAAGTAGCGGGGTAGTTTGATAACATGATAATTTGTAACGAGCAAGTAATGATAGTAGTAACAAAAGTGCAGCAAGGTAGCCCAATCCTTTTGAGGCAAAGGACAGGCCAAAACGGTCTCTTATAGTGAACAAAGTGTTCTTTAGGGTACATGGGAATTTCATCTAGTCACTTTCATCATGTTGGTTTGATTTGTGTTTACTACTTTGATAATTTGATATGTGGGTGGACTGGTGCTTAGGTGTTGTTCTTACTTGAACAAACCTCCTACTTATGATTAACCCTCCCGCAAGCATCCGCAACTACGAGAAAAGTATTAAGAATAAATTCTAACCATAGCATTAAACTTTTGGATCCAATCGGTCCCTTGCGGAATAGCGCATAAACTGGGGTTTAAGCTTCTGTCACTCTCGCAACCCATCATCTAATTGCTACTCCACAATGCATTCCCTTAGGCCCAAATATAGTGAAGTGTCATGTAGTCAACGTTCACATGACACCACTAAGGGAATCACAACATACATACTATCAAAATATCGAACACATATCAAGTTCACATGATTACTTGCAACATGATTTCTCCTGTGACCTCAAGAAAAAAAGTAACTACTCACAAATGATAAACATGCTCATGATCAGAGGAGTATTTAATAGCATAATGGATCTGAACATATAATCTTCCACCAAATAAACCATATAGTAATCAACTACAAGATGTAATCAACACTACTAGTCACCTACAAGCACCAATCTATAGTTCCAGTAACAAGATTGAACAAAAGAGATGAACTAGGGTTTGAGATGAGATGGTGCTATTGAAGATGTTGATGGAGATTGCCCTCCCCAAGATGGGAGAGTTGTTGGTGATGATGAGGACGATGATTTCCTCCTCCGGGAGGGAAGTTCCCCCAGCGGAATCGCTCCGCCGGAGGGTAAAAGTGCTCCTGCCCAAGTTCCGCCTCGAGACGGCGGCGCTCCGTCCCGAAAGTCCCCCCCTTATTTTTTCTAGGTAAAAATGATTTATATACCAGAAGATGGGCACCAGAGGTGGGCATGGGTGAGCACAACCCACCAGGGCACGCCTGGGCTCCCTGGCGCGCACAGGTGGGTTGTGCCCACCTGGTGGCCCCCTCTGGTAGTTATTTGCTGCAATAATTCTTATATATTCCATAAAAAATCTCCGTCAAGTTTCAGCTTGTTTAGAGTTTTGCATAATAGGTAGCCTGACGTAGCTTTTCCAGGACGAGATTTCCAGCTGCCGGAATTCTCCCTCTTGGTGTGTACCTTGCAAATTATGAGAAAAATGCATTATAATTACTCCAAAAAGCATTATTATGGATAAAAACATCATAAATAACAGTAAGAAAACATGATGCAAAATGGACGTATCAGACGCAATCTAGGCGGCACGATGCTCCAATTGCTCCTCAAGATAGAGTTGAGGAGTGGTAACTTGATCATCATGACCGTCGTCTTGAGCTTGTTCTTGATCTTGAACTTGCTCGGTGGCAAGAACTTGACCTTGGGCATCACTTGGTGGATCACCACCATCTTGAGGATGATCTTGCCCTTGATCTTGTTCATTTGGTTGAGGACCTTCACTTTGTTCTTTGGAAGCGTGTGGGTCTTAGGGTGGTGATGGTTCCACTTGAGTGGAACATTGTCCTTCTCCTTCGGCCACAAGGGGTTCCTCAATGGGTAGTATATGGCCAACACCCATTCTTCTTATGTCTTGGGGAGGAATTTCATCACCTACATTACAAGTACCACTTTGCTCCACTTGGGAGCCGTTATTCACATCAAACTCCATGTTACAAGTCTCCTCAATGAGTCCTGTGGACTTGTTGAGAACACGGTAAGCATGAGAGTTTGTAGCATAACCAACAAATATTCCCTCATGAGCTGTAGCCTCAAATTTAGACAAACGAACACCTTTCTTGAGAATGAAACACTTACAACCGAACACCCGGAAGTACTTGAGGTTGGGCTTGTTGTCGGTAAGTATCTCATCTGGAGTCTTGTTCAAGCCTTTGCGGAGATAGAGCCGATTGGATGCATGACAAGCGGTGTTGATGGCTTCGGCCCAAAAGTTGTACGGAGACTTGAACTCCACCATCATGGTCCTTGACGCGTCCATCAATGTCCGGTTCTTCCTCTCTGCTACACCATTTTGTTGAGGGGTGTAAGGTGCGGAATATTGATACTTGATACCCTCATCACTAAGAAACTCATCCAAGGTGTAGCTCTTGAACTCGGCGCCATTGTCACTTCTTATCATCAAAATCTTTTCCTTGTGTTGACATTGAGCTTCATTTGCAAAGTCGATGACGGTTTGTTGGGTCTCACTCTTCCTCTTGAAGAAATATACCCAAGTGTATCTTGAATAATCGTCCACAATCACCAAGCAATACTTTCTACCCCCAAGACTATCAAAGGATGGAGGCCCAAAGAGATCTATGTGAAGGAGCTCCAAAGGTCTCGTCGAGTAGATGATAGTTGTGGGAGGGTGAGCCTTCTCATGTAGCTTTCCTTCGATACAAGCACTGCAAGCACGATCTTTGGCAAAACTAACATTTGTTAGTCCACGGACATGGTCCCCCTTGAGAAGACTTTTCAAAGATCTCATATTGACGTGGGCTAAACGGCGATGCCAAAGCCATCCCACGTCAACTTTAGCCATTAGGCATGTCGCGGTCTTAGTGGGTCGCTCCGAAAAGTTAATCACATAAAGACCATTCTCGACATACCCAACAAAGGCTACTTTAAGAGTCTTGCTCCACAAGAGGGCCATGGAATCAAAATCAAAGAAAGTGACAAAGCCCATGAGTACAAGTTGACGACCGGAAAGTAAGTTGTATGCAAGGGACTCAACAAGCATGACTTTCTCGATCGTGAGATCATGATAAATGACAACCTTGCCAATGACCCAATACCTTAGAAGATGAGGCATCACCCCAATCAACATTGGTGGGCATAGATGAAACCTTGTGCACGTCCACCACCAATTCCTTGCTTCCGGTCTTATGATTTGTGGCTCCACTATCGAGCAACCATGATCCCCCACCGGAAGCAAACACCTACAAGCACTAGTACATGTCGGTGCTATACAAACGGTTTTTAACCCCTTTCCGCGACGGCATTTGGAACCTTTGATGACCCACAAGTATATGGGTCAATTGTAGTCCTTTTTGATAAGTAAGAGGGTCGAACCCAACAAGGAGCAGAAGGAAATGACAAGTGGTTTTCAGCAAGGTAATGTGTGCAAGCGCTGACATTGTAAGTAACAGAGTAGTTTGATAGCAAGATAATTTGTAATGAGCAAGTAATGATAGTAGTAACAGAAGTGCAACAAGATAGCCCAATCCTTTTGAGGCAAAGGACAGGCCAAAACGGTCTCTTATAGTAAGAAAAGCCTTCTTGAGGGTACATAGGAATTTCATCTAGTCACTTTCATCATGTTGATTTGATTCGTGTTCGCTACTTTGATAATTTGATATGTGGGTGGACCGGTGCTTAGGTGTTGTTCTTACTTGAACAAACCTCCTACTTATGATTAACCCCCTCGCAAGCATCCGCAACTACGAGAAAAGTATTAATAATAAATTCTAACCATAGCATTAAACTTTTGGATCCAATCGGTCCCTTACGGAATAGCGCATATGTTGGAAATATGCCCTAGAGGCAATAATAAATGGTTATTATTATATTTCTGTGTTCATGATAATAGTCTATTATTCATGCTATAATTGTATTGTCCGGAAATCGTAATACATGTGTGAATACATAGACCACAACCTGTCCCTAGTAAGCCTCTAGTTGACTAGCTCGTTGATCAACAGATAGTCATGGTTTCCTGACTATGGACATAGGATGTCATTGATAACGGGATCACATCATTAGGAGAATGATGTGATGGACAAGACCCAACTTAAGCATAGCATAAAAGATCGTGTAGTTTCGTTTGCTAGAGCTTTTCCAATGTCAAGTATCTTTTCCTTAGACCATGAGATCGTGCAACTCCCGGATACCGTAGGAGTGCTTTGGGTGTGCCAAACGTCACAACGTAACTGGGTGACTATAAAGGTGCATTACGGGTATCTCCGAAAGTGTCTGTTGGGTTGGCACGGATCGAGACTGGGATTTGTCACTCCGTGTAAACGGAGAGGTATCTCTGGGCCCACTCGGTAATGCATCATCATAATGAGCTCAATGTGACTAAGGCGTTAGTCACGGGATCATGCATTGCGGTACGAGTAAAGAGACTTGCCGGTAACGAGATTGAACAAGGTATTGGGATACCGACGATCGAATCTCGGGCAAGTAACATACCGATTGACAAAGGGAATTGCATACGGATTGATTGAATCCTCGACACCGTGGTTCACCCGATGATATCATCGTGGAACATGTGGGAGCCAACATGGGTATCCAGATCCCGCTGTTGGTTATTGACCGGAGAGGCGTCTCGGTCATGTCTGCATGTCTCCCGAACCCGTAGGGTCTACACACTTAAGGTCCGGTGACGCTAGGGTTGTAGAGATATATGTATGCGGAAACCCGAAAGTTGTTCGGAGTCCCGGATGAGATCCCGGACGTCACGAGAGGTTCCGGAATGGTCCGGAGGTGAAGAATTATATATAGGAAGTCCAGTTTTGGCCACCGGGAAAGTTTCGGGGGTTATCGGTATTGTACCGGGACCACCGGAAGGGTCCCGGGGGTCCACCGGGTGGGGCCACCTGTCCCGGAGGGCCCCGTGGGCTGAAAGTGGAGGGGAACCAGCCCCTAATGGGCTGGGGCGCCACTTTGGGCCTCCCCCCATGCGCCTAGGGTTGGGAACCCTAGGGGGGGAGTTTCCCCTTGCCTTGGGGGGCAAGGCAACCCCTTCCCCCTTGGCCGCCGCCCCCCCCTTGGAGATCCCATCTCCAAGGGCTGCGCACCCCCCTTGGGGGCCTATATAAAGGGGGGGGAGGGAGGGCAGCAGACTACAGCCTTTGGCGCCTCCCTCCTCCCCTGCAACACCTCTCTCTCGCGCGCAGAAGCTCGGCGAAGCCTTGCCGGAGAGCCGCTACATCCACCACCACGCCGTCGTGCTGTTGGATCTCCATCAACCTCTCCTCCCCCCTTGCTGGATCAAGAAAGGAGGAGACGTCGCTGCACCGTACGTGTGTTGAACGCGGAGGTGCCGTCCGTTCGGCACTCGGTCATCGGTGATTTGGATCACGGCGAGTACGACTCCGTCATCCACGTTCATTGGAACGCTTCCGCTCGCGATCTACAAGGGTATGTAGATCCACTCCTTTCCCCTCGTTGCTAGTAGACTCCATAGATGCATCTTGGTGAGCGTAGGAAAATTTTAAATTATGCTACGATTCCCAACAGTGGCATCATGAGCCAGGCCTATGCGTAGTTACTATGCACGAGTAGAACACAAAGAAGTTGTGGGCGTTGATGTTGCCAATTCTTCTTGCCGCTACTAGTCGTTTCTTGTTTCGGCGGCATTGTAGGATGAAGCGGCCCGGACCGACCTTACACGTACGCTTACGTGAGACAGGTTCCACCGACTGACATGCACTAGTTGCATAAGGTGGCTAGCGGGTGTCTGTCTCTCCTACTTTAGTCGGAACGGATTCGATGAAAAGGGTCCTTATGAAGGGTAAATAGAAATTGGCAAATCACGTTGTGGTCATACGTAGGTAAGAAATCGTTCTTGCTAGAAACCTACAAACCACGTAAAAACTTGCAACAACAATTAGAGGACGTCTAACTTGTTTTTGCAGCAAGTGATATATGTGATATGATATGGCCAGAAGATGTGATGAATGATATATGTGATGTATGAGATTGATCATATTCTTGTAATAGGAATCACGACTTGCATGTCGATGAGTATGACAACCGGCAGGAGCCATAGGAGTTGTCTTTATTATTTTGCATGACCTGCGTGTCATTTGAATAACGCCATGTAATTTACTTTACTTTGTTGCTAAACGGTTAGCCATAGAAGTAGAAGTAATCGTTGGCGTGACAACTTCATGAAGACACAATGATGGAGATCATGATGATGGAGATCATGGTGTCATGCCGGTGACGAAGATGATCATGGTGCCCCGAAGATGGAGATCAAAGGAGCATGATGATATTGGCCATATCATGTCACTATTCGATTGCATGTGATGTTTATCATGTTTTTGCATCTTATTTGCTTAGAACGACGGTAGCAAGTAGGATGATCCCTTATAATAATTTCAAGAAAGTGTTCACCCTAACTGTGCACCGTTGCGAAGGTTCGTCGTTTCGAAGCACCACGTGATGATCGGGTGTGATAGATTCTTACGTTCGCATACAACGGGTGTTGACGAGCCTAGCATGTACAGACATGGCCTCGGAACACACGCAATACACTTAGGTTGACTTGACGAGCCTAGCATGTACAGACATGGCCTCGGAACACGGAGGACCGAAAGGTCGAGCATGAGTCGTATAGAAGATACGATCAACATGGAGATGTTCACCGATCTTGACTAGTCCGTCTCACGTGATGATCGGACACGGCCTAGTTGAGTTCGGATCATGTTTCACTTAGATAACTAGAGGGATGTCTATCTGAGTGGGAGTTCATTAAATAATTTGATTATATGAACTTAATTATCATGAACTTAGTCTAAATCTTTACACTATGTATTGTAGATCAAATGGCCCACGTTGTCCTCAATTTCAACGCGTTCCTAGAGAAAACCAAGCTGAAAGATGATGGCAGCAACTATACGGACTGGGTCCGGAACCTGAGGATCATCCTCATAGCAGCCAAGAAAGATTATGTCTTAGAAGCACCGCTAGGTGAAGCACCAATCCCTGAGAACCAAGACGTTATGAACGCTTGGCAGCAGCGTGCTGATGATTACTCCCTCGTTCAGTGCGGCATGCTTTACAGCTTAGAACCGGGTCTCCAAAAGCGTTTTGAGAAACATGGAGCATATGAGATGTTCGAGGAGCTGAAACTGGTTTTTCAAGCTCATGCCCGGGTCGAGAGATATGATGTCTCCGACAAGTTCTTCAGCTGTAAAATGGAGGAGAACAGTTCTGTTAGTGAGCACATACTCAGAATGTCTGGGTTGCACAACCGCTTGTCTCAGCTGGGAGTTAATCTCCCGGATGACGCGGTCATTGACAGAATCCTCCAGTCGCTTCCACCAAGCTACAAGAGCTTTGTGATGAACTACAATATGCAGGGGATGGAAAAGACCATTCCCGAGGTGTATTCAATGCTGAAATCAGCTGAGGTAGAGATCAGAAAAGAACATCAAGTGTTGATGGTGAATAAAACCACTAAGTTCAAGAAGGGCAAGGGTAAGAAGAACTTCAAGAAGGACGGCAAGGGAGTTGCCGCGCCCGGTAAGCCAGTTACCGGGAAGAAGTCAAAGAATGGACCCAAGCCCGAGACTGAGTGCTTTTATTGCAAGGGAAGTGGTCACTGGAAGCGGAACTGCCCCAAATATTTAGCGGACAAGAAGAAGGCCGGCAACACCCAAGGTATATGTGATATACAAGTAATTGATGTGTACCTTACCAGTACTCGCAGTAGCTCCTGGGTATTTGATACCGGTGCGGTTGCTCATATTTGTAACTCAAATCAGGAACTACGGAATAAACGGAGACTGGCAAAAGACGAGGTGACGATGCGCGTCGGGAATGGTTCCAAGGTCGATGTGATCGCCGTCGGCACGCTACCTCTGCATCTACCCACGGGATTAGTTATAAACCTCAATAATTGTTATTTAGTGCCAGCTTTGAGCATGAACATTGTATCTGGATCTCGTTTAATTCGAGATGGCTACTCATTTAAATCTGAGAATAATGGTTGTTCTATTTATTTGAGAGATATGTTTTATGGTCATGCCCCGCTGGTCAATGGTTTATTCTTGATGAATCTCGAACGTGATGCTACACATGTTCATAGTGTGAATACCAAAAGATGTAAAGTTGATAACGATAGTCCCACATACTTGTGGCACTGCCGCCTTGGTCACATTGGTGTCAAGCGCATGAAGAAGCTCCATGCAGATGGACTTTTGGAGTCTCTTGATTACGAATCATTTGACACGTGCGAACCATGCCTCATGGGTAAGATGACCAAGACTCCGTTCTCCGGAACAATGGAGCGAGCGACCAACTTATTGGAAATCATACATACCGATGTGTGCGGTCCAATGAGCGTTGAGGCTCGCGGAGGATATCGTTATGTTCTCACTCTCACTGATGATTTAAGTAGATATGGGTATGTCTACCTAATGAAACACAAGTCTGAAACCTTTGAAAAGTTCAAGGAATTTCAGAGTGAAGTCGAGAATCAACGTGACAGGAAAATAAAATTCTTACGATCAGATCGTGGTGGAGAATATTTAAGTCACGAATTTGGTACACACTTAAGGAAATGTGGAATAGTTTCACAACTCACGCCGCCTGGAACACCTCAGAGAAATGGTGTGTCCGAACGTCGTAATCGCACTCTATTGGATATGGTGCGATCTATGATGTCTCTTACCGATTTACCGCTCTCATTTTGGGGTTATGCTTTAGAGACTGCCGCATTCACTTTAAATAGGGCACCGTCTAAATCCGTTGAGACGACACCGTATGAATTATGGTTTGGGAAGAAACCTAAGCTGTCGTTTCTAAAAGTTTGGGGATGCGATGCTTATGTCAAGAAACTTCAACCTGAAAAGCTCGAACCCAAATCGGAAAAATGCGTCTTCATAGGATACCCTAAGGAAACTATTGGGTATACCTTCTACCTCAGATCCGAAGGCAAGATCTTCGTTGCCAAGAACGGGTCCTTTCTAGAGAAGGAGTTTCTCTCGAAAGAATTGAGTGGGAGGAAAGTGGAACTTGATGAGGTGATAGTCACCCCTTCCGAACCGGAAAGTAGCGCAGCGCGGGAAAATGTTCCTGTGGTGCCTACACCGACTGGGGAGGAAGTTAATGATGATGATCATGAAGCTTCAGATCAAGTTACTGAACTTCGTAGGTCCACAAGGACACGTTCCGCACCAGAGTGGTACGGCAACCCTGTCCTGGAAATCATGTTGTTAGACAACGGTGAACCTTCGAACTATGAAGAAGCGATGGCGGGCCCAGATTCCGACAAATGGCTAGAAGCCATGAAATCCGAGATAGAATCCATGTATGAAAACAAAGTATGGACTTTGACTGACTTGCCCGATGAGCGGCGAGCCATAGAAAACAAATGGATCTTTAAGAAGAAGACGGACGCAGATGGTAATGTGACCATCTACAAAGCTCGACTTGTCGCTAAGGGTTATCGACAAGTTCAAGGGGTTGACTACGATGAGACTTTCTCACCCGTAGCGAAGCTGAAGTCCGTCCGAATCATGTTAGCAATTGCCGCATACTATGATTATGAGATATGGCAGATGGACGTCAAAACGGCATTCCTTAACGGCTTCCTTAAGGAAGAGTTGTATATGATGCAGCCGGAAGGTTTTGTCGATCCTAAGAATGCTAACAAAGTATGCAAGCTCCAGCGCTCAATCTATGGGCTGGTGCAAGCATCTCGGAGTTGGAACGTTCGCTTTGATGAGATGATCAAAGCGTTTGGGTTTACACAGACTTATGGAGAAGCCTGTGTTTACAAGAAAGTGAGTGGGAGCTCTGTAGCATTTCTCATATTATATGTGGATGACATATTATTGATGGGAAATGATATAGAATTCTTGGAAAGTATAAAGGCCTATTTGAATAAATGTTTTTCAATGAAGGACCTTGGAGAAGCTGCTTATATATTAGGCATCAAGATCTATAGAGATAGATCAAGACGCCTCATTGGTCTTTCACAGAGTACATACCTTGACAAGATATTGAAGAAGTTCAGTATGGATCAGTCCAAGAAGGGGTTCTTGCCTGTATTGCAAGGTGTGCAATTGAGCACGGCTCAATGCCCGACCACGGCAGAAGATATAGAAGAGATGAGTGTCATCCCCTATGCCTCGGCCATAGGGTCTATTATGTATGCCATGCTGTGTACCAGACCTGATGTAAACCTTGCCGTAAGTTTGGTAGGAAGGTACCAAAGTAATCCCGGCAAGGAACACTGGACAGCGGTCAAGAATATCCTGAAGTACCTGAAGAGGACTAAGGATATGTTTCTCGTCTATGGAGGTGACGAAGAGCTCGTCGTAAAGGGTTACGTCGACGCTAGCTTCGACACAGATCCGGATGACTCAAAGTCACAGACCGGATACGTGTATATTTTGAATAGAGGAGCAGTAAGCTGGTGCAGTTGCAAGCAAAGCGTCGTGGCGGGATCTACATGTGAAGCGGAATACATGGCAGCCTCGGAGGCAGCACAGGAAGCAGTCTGGATGAAGGAGTTCATTACCGACCTAGGGGTGATTCCCAATGCGTCGGGCCCAATGACTCTCTTCTGTGACAACACTGGAGCTATTGCCCTTGCGAAGGAGCCCAGGTTTCACAGGAAGACCAGGCATATCAAGCGTCGCTTCAACTCCATTCGTGAAAGTGTTCAAAATGGAGACATAGATATTTGTAAAGTACACACGGACCTGAATGTAGCAGATCCGTTGACTAAACCTCTCCCTAGGGCAAAACATGATCAACACCAGGACGCAATGGGTGTTCGATTCATCACAATGTAACTAGATTATTGACTCTAGTGCAAGTGGGAGACTGTTGGAAATATGCCCTAGAGGCAATAATAAATGGTTATTATTATATTTCTGTGTTCATGATAATAGTCTATTATTCATGCTATAATTGTATTGTCCGGAAATCGTAATACATGTGTGAATACATAGACCACAACCTGTCCCTAGTAAGCCTCTAGTTGACTAGCTCGTTGATCAACAGATAGTCATGGTTTCCTGACTATGGACATAGGATGTCATTGATAACGGGATCACATCATTAGGAGAATGATGTGATGGACAAGACCCAACTTAAGCATAGCATAAAAGATCGTGTAGTTTCGTTTGCTAGAGCTTTTCCAATGTCAAGTATCTTTTCCTTAGACCATGAGATCGTGCAACTCCCGGATACCGTAGGAGTGCTTTGGGTGTGCCAAACGTCACAACGTAACTGGGTGACTATAAAGGTGCATTACGGGTATCTCCGAAAGTGTCTGTTGGGTTGGCACGGATCGAGACTGGGATTTGTCACTCCGTGTAAACGGAGAGGTATCTCTGGGCCCACTCGGTAATGCATCATCATAATGAGCTCAATGTGACTAAGGCGTTAGTCACGGGATCATGCATTGCGGTACGAGTAAAGAGACTTGCCGGTAACGAGATTGAACAAGGTATTGGGATACCGACGATCGAATCTCGGGCAAGTAACATACCGATTGACAAAGGGAATTGCATACGGATTGATTGAATCCTCGACACCGTGGTTCACCCGATGATATCATCGTGGAACATGTGGGAGCCAACATGGGTATCCAGATCCCGCTGTTGGTTATTGACCGGAGAGGCGTCTCGGTCATGTCTGCATGTCTCCCGAACCCGTAGGGTCTACACACTTAAGGTCCGGTGACGCTAGGGTTGTAGAGATATATGTATGCGGAAACCCGAAAGTTGTTCGGAGTCCCGGATGAGATCCCGGACGTCACGAGAGGTTCCGGAATGGTCCGGAGGTGAAGAATTATATATAGGAAGTCCAGTTTTGGCCACCGGGAAAGTTTCGGGGGTTATCGGTATTGTACCGGGACCACCGGAAGGGTCCCGGGGGTCCACCGGGTGGGGCCACCTGTCCCGGAGGGCCCCGTGGGCTGAAAGTGGAGGGGAACCAGCCCCTAGTGGGCTGGGGCGCCACCTTGGGCCTCCCCCCATGCGCCTAGGGTTGGGAACCCTAGGGGGGGAGTTTCCCCTTGCCTTGGGGGGCAAGGCAACCCCTTCCCCCTTGGCCGCCGCCCCCCCCTTGGAGATCCCATCTCCAAGGGCTGCGCACCCCCCTTGGGGGCCTATATAAAGGGGGGGGAGGGAGGGCAGCAGACTACAGCCTTTGGCGCCTCCCTCCTCCCCTGCAACACCTCTCTCTCTCGCGCAGAAGCTCGGCGAAGCCCTTGCCGGAGAGCCGCTACATCCACCACCACGCCGTCGTGCTGTTGGATCTCCATCAACCTCTCCTCCCCCTTGCTGGATCAAGAAAGGAGGAGACGTCGCTGCACCGTACGTGTGTTGAACGCGGAGGTGCCGTCCGTTCGGCACTCGGTCATCGGTGATTTGGATCACGGCGAGTACGACTCCGTCATCCACGTTCATTGGAACGCTTCCGCTCGCGATCTACAAGGGTATGTAGATCCACTCCTTTCCCCTCGTTGCTAGTAGACTCCATAGATGCATCTTGGTGAGCGTAGGAAAATTTTAAATTATGCTACGATTCCCAACAGCATAAACTAGGGTTTAAGCTTCTGTCACTCTCGCAACCCATCATCTAATAACTACTCCACAATGCATTCCCTTAGGCCCAAGTATGGTGAAGTGTCATGTAGTCGACGTTCACATGACACCACTAAGGGAATCACAACATACATACTATCAAAATATCGAACACATACCAAGTTCACATGATTACTTGCAACATGATTTCTCCCGTGACCTCAAGAACAAAAGTAACTGCTCACAAATAATAATCATGCTCAAGATTAGAGGGGTATTAAATATCATATTGGATATGAACATATAATCTTCCACCAAATAAACCATATAGTAATCAACTACAAGATGTAATCAACACTACTAGTCACCCACGGGCACCAATCTATAGTTCCGGTACAAAGATTGAACACAAGAGATGAACTAGGGTTTGAGATGAGATGGTGTTGTTGAAGATGTTGATGGAGACTGCCGTCCCCAAGATGGGATTGTTATTGGTGATGATGATGACGATGATTTCCCCCTCCGGGATGGAAGTTCCCCCGGCGGAATCGCTCCACCGGAGGGCAAAAGTGCTCCTGCCCAAGTTCGGCCTCGAGACGGCGGCGCTCCATCCCAAAAGTTCTCCCCTTAATTTTTCTAGGTCAAAATGACTTATATACCAGAAGATGGGCACCGGAGGTGGGCTGTGCTGAGCACAACCCACCAGGGCGTGCCCTGGTGTCTTGTGCTCATGAGGTGGCCCCCTCCGGTGGTTATTTGCTCCAGTATTTCTTATTTATTCCATAAAAAACCTCGTGAAGTTTCAGCTCATTTGGAGTTGTGCAGAATAGGTAGCCTGACATAGCTCTTTCAGGTCTAGATTTCCAGCTGCCTGAATTCTCCCTCTTTGTGTGTACCTTGCATATTATGAGAGAAAAGGCATTAGAATTACTCCAAAAAGCATTATTATGGATAAAAACATTATAAATAACAGTAGGAAAACATGATTGAAAATGGACGTATCAACTCCACCAAGCTTAGACCTCGCTTGTCCTCAAGCGAAAAGCGAAATCGAAAAACATGTCCACATGCTTAGAGAGAGAGAGGTGTCGATAAAAAGGAAATACGGACATAGAAGCATCATGTGAATTATTACAACATCAACAAACTTAAACATAAAACTTTTTACCATAGAACTTTTATCATAGACTTCTCATGAATAAGTGACAATTCAACACACTATCGAAGTATAAAGCATAAACTCTATTGGAAACCAACAAACTAGGTTCTCAGTCAACTTTCCAACTACAATTCATCATTTTTTCAGGAAGGGTCACGTATCAGAGCCTTTAGGAAAGTCCACATACTCAACCATCATATAGTCTTCTATGATTGCTAACACTCACCGCATACACATGAGCAAAACGTTTCAACCGGACACATAGAAAGATAGGGGCTTATAGTTTCTCCTCCCAACGTATTCACCTCAAGGGTGATGTCAACAATAATAACTCATGCTACCCATATTCAACTAGAAATATGTGCCTAGATCTTTCCTCGCCACATGATGCTTGCCAAAGGAGAAAAATAAAAGGAACAGAGAGAAAAACTTTGACTCTTGCATAAAAGTAAATACATAAAAGTAAAAGATAGGCCCTTCGCAGAGGGAAGCAGAGGTTGCCATGCGCTTATTTGTTTATATGCTCAACCCGTTTGTGCAAAAGAATGTCACATTATATTGCACCTTATGATAGCAACCTTTATTATGCAGTTTGTCGCTTTTATTCTTTGCTATCACAAGTTCGTACAACGCTCAATTTTCTCTTACACTAAATGATCTCACACTTTTAGAAGAAATTTTTATTGCCTTATTGCACTGATGACAACTTACTTGAAGGATCTTACTCAATACTTAGGTAGGTATGGTGGACTCTTGAAAATAAGATTTGGGTTTAAAGGTTTTTGGATGCACAAGTAGTATCTCTACTTGGTGCGGAATTTTTGGCTAGCAAAGATGGGGGGCAAGCACCACATGTTGAAGGATCTATGACAGTATAACTTCTATGTGAATATGAACAAACATAAATCATTACATTGTCTTCCTTGTCCAACGTCAAATTTTTTGGCATATAATATTTTGATGGGGGCTCACAATCACAAAAGATTTCCAGGATAGTGTATTTGTATGTGAATCTTCTCTTCCCTTATTAATTCTTTCATGAGTTGCATCATTGACCAATGCTATGTTTGTCAGTCTCTAATAAAATTTTCTACTTATACTTTTCCTTATGTGGTGTCATTACCTACCATAAGATTAGCATATGATCTTTTTCATTTATTTCCTTTCTTTTTATTGGAACATGAAAGTAAAGAAAGCAAAAACTCAAACTGAACTTTATTATATATCTCGCACACGATTACAAGGATGAATCACTAAGAAAACTCTCGAAAAGAAAGGATCGAACTAAACTTTTATTCATCTAAACAAAAGATAACTAAAATAAGTAAAGGAAAAAGGTAGTGGGGGTGATACGATACCGGGGCACCTCCCCCAAGCTTGGCGGAAGCCAAGGGGAGTGCCCATACCCGATACTCAATTTTCTTTTGGTGATGAAGAAGGTGGTGGTGATGAAGCAGAAGCGATCTTGTCCTCGGGTTTCCATGGCAGGGCCCCACCTTCATAAGAGGAAGAATGAGTCTCAGGGGTCCTGCAACTGGCTGCCAAACTCATACCTTTAAACCTCGCCTCATATTGAAAGACATGGTTTTGGAGATCATAGATCCGGCTTTGGAGGAAGTTGATTTGCTCGTTGAGGGTGAAGACGATGTCCTTCATGGACTTGCCATCCACCTTGAGATCACGGGTGAAGTCCATGATTATGAGGTGATTGGCATTGAGTCCACGCTCCACCATCCCCTTGCACCGAAAGACCTCCTGCTCCATAGCTTCAAGCCTGGCCTCCACGGTCCCTGTTCCCTTGGGTCCTTGCACATCGCGGATGTGAAGCACCCCCTCATGCATCTGGATGACCTGAGGGTGTTGCACCACCTCCCGCAAGTATTGGTTGATGACGTTCTTGAAGAACTTGTCCTTGGAGGAGCTTGAAGCGGCCATGGTAGACGGGATCTATCAGGAAACAGCAAGGAAAAGAAAACAGAAGATTTCTCCGTGATATGGTGGTCAATAGGTTCGGATGGTATATAAAGATTTTTTATCTTGGGAAACAAGCAAACGGGAGAAAAACGGAGCCCGGAAGGTACCCGAGGTGGGCACAACCCACCTGGGCGTGCCAGGCGCGCCCTGGTGTCTTGGGCCCACCAGGGTGACCTTCTTGGTTGTTTCTTATTTTCCTAATTTTTGTTATATTCCAAAACTGACAAAAAATATTTTTGCGGATTTTTCGGAGTCCCTTTACTTACCGTATCACGTACCTCCTCTTTTTCACGATTCTGGAGTGTTTCGAAAGGTCTCTTTTATGTGTTCTTCCAGTGTCATAGTTTGGATAATATTACTTTCAACATTAATGGGCGTACCTGAGATATAATGTTTTATTCGTTGCCCATTAACAACCTTCAGGTTAGTACCATCGGCATTATTTATTTTGGTAGCTCCAGACCGATAAACCTTGTCGATAACAAAGGGTCCTTCCCATTTGGAGAGGAGTTTTCCTGCAAAGAATCTGAAACGAGAGTTGTACAAAAGAACATATTCTCCGACTTTGAACTCACGCTTTTGGATTTTTTTATCAAGACTTCTTTTAACTTTTTCTTTAAATAACTTGGCATTTTCATAAGCTTGGGTTCTCCACTCATCTAATGAGCTAATATCAAATAACCTCTTTTCACCGGCAAGTTTAAAATCATAGTTGAGTTCTTTGATTGCCCAATAAGCTTTATGTTCTAACTCAAGAGGCAAATGACAAGCTTTTCCATAAACCATTTTATACGGAGACATACCCATAGGATTTCTATATGCTGTTCTTGTTGGGTAACGTAGTAATTTCAAAAAAAATCCTACGCACACGCAAGATCATGGTGATGCATAGCAACGAGAGGGGAGAGTGTTGTCCACGTACCCTCGTAGACCGTAAGTGGAAGCGTTATGACAACGCGGTTGATGTAGTCGTACGTCTTCACGATCGACCGATCCTAGTACCGAAAGTACGACACCTCCGCGATCTACACACGTTCGGCTCAGTGACGTCCCACAAACTCACGATCTAGCAGAGTGTCGAGGGAGAGCTTCGTCAGCACGACGGCGTGATGACGGTGATGATGAAGTTACTGGCGCAGGGCTTAGCCTAAGCACTACGACGATATGACCGAGGTGGATTATGGTGGAGGGGGGCACCGCACACGGCTGGAAACAGTCAACTTGTGTGTTGTAGGGTGCCCCCTGCCCCCGTATATAAAGGAGCAAGGGGGGAGGCCGGCCGGCCCTTAGGGCGCGCCAAGGAGGGGGAGGAGTCCTCCTCCTAGTAGGAGTAGGACTCCCCCTTTCCTAGTCCAACTAGGAGGAGGAAGGGGGAAGGAAGGAGAGGGAGAGGAGAAGGAAAGGGGGGGCGCCCCCCTCCCTAGTCCAATTCGGACTCCCTATAGGGAGGGGGCGCGGCTGCCCCTTGTGGGCTGCCTCCCCTCTTCCCTATGGCCCATGTAGGCCTAATAGTCCCCCCGGGGGTTCTGATAACCCCCCGGCACTCCGATAATTATCCGGTGACCCCCGGAACTCATCCGGTGTTCGAATATAGTCATCCAATATATCAATCTTTATGTCTCAACCATTTCGAGACTCCTCGTCATGTTCGTGATCACATCCGAGACTCCGAACTATCTTTGGTACATCAAAACACATAAACTCATAATACCGATCGTCACCGAACGTTAAGCGTGCAAACCCTACGGGTTCGAGAACTATGTAGACATGACTGAGACACGTCTCCGGTCAATAACCAATAGCGGAACCTGGATGTTCATATTGGCTCCCACATATTCTACGAAGATCTTTATCGGTCAAACCGCATAACAACATACATTGTTCCCTTTGTCATCGGTATGTTACTTGCCCGAGATTCGATCATCGGTATCTCAATACCTAGTTCAATCCCGTTACCGGCAAGTCTCTTTACTCGTTACGTAATGCATCATCCTACAACTAACTCATTAGTCACATTGCTTGCAACGCTTATAGTGATGTGCATTACCGAGAGGGCCTAGAGATACCTCTCTGACAATCGGAGTGACAAATCCTAATCTTGATCTATGCCAACTCAACAAGTACCATCGGAGACACCTGTAGAGCACCTTTATAATCACCCAGTTATGTTGTGACATTTGGTAGCACACAAAGTGTTCCTCCGGTATTCGGGAGTTGCATAATCACATAGTCATAGGAACATGTATAAGTCATGAAGAAAGCAATAGCAATATACTAAACGATCAAGTGCTAAGCTAACGGAATGGGTCAAGTCAATCACATCATTCTCTAATGATGTGATCCCGTTAATCAAATGACAACTCATGTCTATGGCTAGGAAACTTAACCATCTTTGATTCAACGAGCTAGTCAAGTAGAGGCATACTAGTGACACTCTGTTTGTCTATGTATTCACACATGTACTAAGTTTCCGGTTAATACAATTCTAGCATGAATAATAAACATTTATCATGATATAAGGAAATATAAATAACAACTTTATAATTGCCTCTAGGGTATATTTCCTTCACTCTCCCGCTTGCAATAGAGTCAATAATCTAGACTACACAGTAATGATTCTAACACCCATGGAGTCTTGGTGTTGATCATGTTTTGCTCATGAGAGAGGCTTAGTCAACGGGTCTGCAACATTCAGATCCGTATGTATCTTGCAAATCTCTATGTCTCCCTCCTTGACTTGATCGCGGATGGAATTGAAGCGTCTCTTGATGTGCTTGGTTCTCTTGTGAAATCTGGATTCCTTTGCCAAGGCAATTGCACCAGTATTGTCACAAAAGATTTTCATTGGACCCGATGCACTAGGTATGACACCTAGATCGGATATGAACTCCTTCATCCAGACTCCTTCATTTTCTGCTTCCGAAGCAGCTATGTACTCCGCTTCACACATAGATCCCGCCACGATGCTTTGCTTAGAACTGCACCAACTGACAGCTCTACCGTTCAATATAAACACGTATCTGGTTTGTGACTTAGAGTCATCCGGATCAGTGTCAAAGCTTGCATCGACGCAACCATTTACGACGAGCTCTTTGTCACCTCCATAAACGAGAAACATATCCTTAGTCCTTTTCAGGTATTTCAGGATGTTCTTGACCACTGTCCAGTGATCCACTCCTGGATTACTTTGGTACCTCCCTGCTAAACTGATAGCAAGGCACACATCAGGTCTGGTACACAACATTGCATACATGATAGAGCCTATGGCTGAAGCATAGGGAACACCTTTCATTTTCTCTCTATCTTCTGCAGTGGTCGGGCATTGAGTCTGACTCAACTTCACACCTTGTAACACAGGCAATGATACGTCCATTTTGCATCATGCTTTTATATCGATATTTATTGCATTATGGGCTGTTATTACACATTATGTAACAATACTTATGCCTATTCTCTCTTATTTTACAAGGTTTACATAAGGAGGGAGAATGCCGGCAGCTGGAATTCTGGGCTGGAAAAGGAGCAAATATTAGAGACCTATTCTGCACAACTCCAAAAGTCCTGAAAATCCACGAAAGTTATTTTTGGAAATAATAAAAATATTGAGCGGAAGAAATACCAGAGGAAGCCCACACCCTGGCCAGGTGGGGGGCACCCCCTGCCTCGTGGCCCCCCTGTTGGCCCTCCGGTGCCCATCTTCTGCTATATGAGGTCTTTCGTCTGAAGAAAAATGAGAAGCAAGCTTTCGGGATGAGACTCCGCCGCCACGAGGCGGAACCTTGGCGGAACCAATCTAGGGCTCCGGCAGAGCTGTTCTGCCGGGGACACTTCCCTCCGGGAGGGGGAAATCATCGCCATCGTCATCACCAACGCTCCTCTCATCGGGAGAGGGCCAATCTCCATCAACATCTTCACCAACACCATCTCCTCTCAAACCCTAGTTCATCTATTGTATCCAATTCTTGTCTCTAAGTCTGGGATTGGTACCTGTAGGTTGGTAGTAGTGTTGATTACTCCTTGTAGTTGATGCTAGTTGGTTTATTTGGTGGAAGATCATATGTTCAGATCCATTATGCATATTAATACCCCTCTGATTATGAACATGAATATGCTTTGTGAGTAGTTACGTTTGTTCTTGAGGACATGGGAGAAGTCTTGCTATTAGTAGTCATGTGAATTTGGTATACGTTCGATATTTTGATGAGATGTATGTTGTCTCTCCTCTAGTGGTGTTATGTGAACGTCGACTACATGACACTTCACCATCATTTGGGCCTAGAGGAAGGCATTGGGAAGTAATAAGTATATGATGGGTTGCTAGAGTGACAGAAGCTTAAACCCTAGTTTATGCGTTGCTTCGTAAGGGGCTGATTTGGATCCATATGTTTCATCCTATGGTTAGGTTTACCTTAATACTTCTTTTGTAGTTGCGGATGCTTGCAATAGGGGTTAATCATAAGTGGGATGCTTGTCCAAGTAAGGACAGCATCCAAGCACCGGTCCACCCACATATCAAATTATCAAAGTACCGAACGCGAATCATATGAACCTGATGAAAACTAGCTTGACGATAATTCCCATGTGTCCTCGGGAGCGCTTTTCTCTATATAAGAGTTTGTCCAGGCTTGTCCTTTGCTACAAGAAGGATTGGGCCACCTTGCTGCACTTTATTTACTTTTGTTACTTGTTGCTCGTTACAAATTATCTTATCACAAAACCATCTGTCACCTATAATTTCAGTGCTTGCAGAGAATACCTTGCTGAAAACCGCTTATCATTTCCTTCTGCTCCTCGTTGGGTTCGACACTCTTACTTATCGAAAGGACTACGATAGATCCCCTATAATTGTGGGTCATCAAGACTCTTTTCGGGCACCGTTGCCGGGGAGTGAAGCGCCTTTGGTAGGTGGAATTTGGTAAGGAAAAATTTATATAGTGTGCTGAAATTTATTGTCACTTGTTACTATGGAAAGTAATCCTCTGAGGGGCTTGTTCGGGGTATCTTCACCTCGACCAGTAGAGCAAAGAGTTTCTCCTCAACCTATTGAACCTACTGAAAATGAAAATGTCTACTTTGAGATTCCTTCGGGTATGATAGAAAAACTGCTAGCTAATCCTTTTGCAGGAGACGGAACAATGCATCCTGATGCGCACCTAATATATGTGGATGAAGTTTGTGGATTATTTAAGCTTCCAGGTGTGCCTTATGATGTTATTAAGAAGAAGGTATTCCCTTTATCTTTGAAGGGAGATGCATTGACATGGTATAGGCTATGTGATGATATGGGATCATGGAACTACAAACGATTGAAATTGGAATTTCATCAGAAGTTTTATCCTATGCATCTTGTTCATTGTGATCGCAATTATATATATATAATTTTTGGCCTCGCAAAGGAGAAAGGATCGCTCAAGCTTGGAGGAGGCTTAAATCAATGTTATATTCATGCCCCAATCATGAGCTCCCAAGAAATAATTATTCAAAAAATTTATGCTCGGCTTTCTGATAACAATCGCACCATGCTCGATACTTCTTGTGCTGGCTCTTTTATGATGAAGACTATTGAATTCAAATGAGATCTATTGGAAAGAATTAAATGCAACTCTGAAGATTGGGATCTCGACGAAGGTAAGGAGTCCGGTATGACACCTAAGTTTGATTGTGTTAAATCTTTTATGGATACCGATGTTTTCCGTAAATTTAGCACTAAATATGGACTTGACTCTGAGATAGTAGCTTCTTTCTGTGAATCTTTTTCTTCTCATGTTGATCTCCCTAAGGAGAAGTGGTTTAAACATCATCCTCCAATAGAAGTAAAAGTAGCTGCACCTATTAATGTTGAAGAAAAGACTATCACTTATAATGATCCTATTGTTCCTGCTTCTTATGTTGAGAAATCACCTTTCCCTGTCAGAATAAAGGATCATGCTAAAGCTTCAACTGTGGTTCATAAAAGCAATGTTAGAACTTATATACCTCCTGAGCAAGTTAAAGTTGAACCTAATATTTCTATTGTTAAAGATCTCTTGTCTGATAATATTGATGGGCATGTTATTCATTTCTGTAATGAAACCGCTAGAATTGCCAAACCTTGTGCTAAAGATAAACATAGACCTGTGGTAGGCATGCCTGTTATTTCTGTTAAAATAGGAGATCATTGTTATCATGGCTTATGTGATATGGGTGCTAGTGCTAGTGCAATACCTATTGACTTATATAAAGAAATTATGCATGATATTGCACCTACTGAGTTAGAAGATATTGATGGCACAATTAAACTTGCCAATAGAGATACTATTTCACCCATGGGAATTGTTAGAGATGTTGAAGTCTTGTGTGGGAAAACTAAATATCCTGCTGATTTTCTTGTTCTTGGTTCCCCACAAGATAGCTTTTGTCCCATTATATTTGGTAGACCCTTCTTAAACACTGCCAATGCTAGGATAGACTGCGAAAAGGATGTTGTCACTATTGGTTTGGGTGATATGTCTCATGAGTTTAATTTCTCTAAATTTCGTAGACAACACCGTGAAGAGGAATTGCCTAGTAAAGATGAACTTATTGGTCTTGCTTCTATTGCCGTACCTCCAAGTGATCCTTTAGAACAATATTTGCTAGACCATGAAAATGATATGTTTATGAATGAAAGAAGGGAAATAGATGAAGTATTCTTTAAACAGGAACCCATCCTGAAACACAATTTGCTTGTTGAAATCCTAGGGGATCCTCCTCCACCCAAGGGTGATCCCGTGTTTGAGCTCATACCGTTACCTGATACTCTTAAATATGCTTATCTTGATGAGAAAAAGATATATCCTGTTATTATTAGTGCTAACCTTTCAGAGCATGAAGAAGAGAGATTATTGAAAACTCTGAAGAAGCACCGCGCTACTATTGGATATACTCTTGATGATCTTAAGGGCATTAGCCCCACTCTATGCCAACACAAAATAAATTTGGAGAAAGATGCCAAACCAGTTCGTGATCACCAACGACGGCTGAATCCTAAGATGAAAGAAGTGGTAAGAAAAGAAATACTAAAGCTCCTTGAGGCAGGTATAATCTATCCCGTTGCTGATAGTCAGTGGGTAAGTCCTGTCCATTGTGTCCCGAAGAAGGGAGGTATTACTGTCGTTCCTAATGATAAAGATGAATTGATTCCGCAAAGAATTATTACAGGATATAGGATGGTAATTGATTTCCGCAAATTAAATAAAGCTACTAAAAAGTTCATTACCCCTTACCTTTTATTGATCAAATGCTAGAAAGATTATCCAAACATACACATTTTTGCTTTCTAGATGGTTACTCTGGTTTCTCTCAAATACCTGTGTCAGCCGATGACCAATCAAAGACCACTTTTACTTGCCCTTTCGGTACTTTTGCTTATAGACGTATGCCTTTTGGTTTATGTAATGCACCTGCTACCCATTAAAGATGCATGATGGCTATATTCTCTGACTTTTGTGAAAAGATATGTCAGGTTTTCATGGATGATTTCTCTGTTTATGGATCCTCTTTTGATGATTGCTTGAGCAACCTTGATCGAGTTTTGCAGAGATGTGAAGAAACCAATCTTGTCTTGAATTGGGAGAAGTGCCACTTTATGGTTAATGAAGGCATTGTCTTGGGGCATAAAATTTCTGAAAGAGGTATTGAAGTTGATAAAGCTAAAGTTGATGCTATTGAAAAGATGTCGTGTCCCAAAGACATCAAAGGTATAAGAAGTTTCCTTTGTCATGCCGGCTTTTATAGGAGGTTCATTAAGGACTTCTCAAAAAATTCTCGGCCTCTGACTAATTTATTACAAAAAGATATACCATTCGTCTTCAATGATGATTGTGTAGAAGCATTTGAAATACTTAAGAAAGCATTGATCTCTGCACCTATTGTTCAGCCACCTGATTGGAATGTACCCTTTGAAATTATGTGTGATGCTAGTGATTATGCTGTAGGTGCTGTTCTAGGGCAAAGAGTGGATAAGAAATTAAATGTTATTCATAATGCTAGTAAAACTCTAGACAATGCTCAGAGAAATTATGCTACTACTGAAAAAGAATTTTTAGCAGTTGTATTTGCTTGTGATAAGTTCAGACCTTATATTGTTGGTTCTAAAGTAACTATTCACACTGATCATGCTGCTATTAAATACCTTATGGAAAAGAAAGATGCTAAACCTAGACTTATTAGATGGGTTCTCTTTCTACAAGAATTTGATTTGCATATTATTGATACAAAGGGAGCTGAGAACCCCGTTGCAGACAACTTGTCTAGGTTAGAAAATGTGCTTCATGACCCATTACCTATTGATGATAGCTTTCCTGATGAACAATTAAATGTCATAAATGCTTCTCATACTACTCCATGGTATGCTGATTATGCTAATTACATAGTTGCTAAATTCATACCACCTAGTTTCACATACCAGCAAAAGAAAAAGTTTTTCTATGATTTGAGGCATTACTTTTGGGATGACCCACATCTCTATAAAGAAGGAGTAGATGGGGTCATTAGACGTTGTGTACCTGAGCATGGACAGGAACAGATCCTACGCAAGTGTCACTCTGAAGCTTATGGAGGACACCACGCTGGAGATAGAACTGCACATAAGGTATTGCAATCCGGTTTTTATTGGCCTACTCTCTTCAAGGATGCCCGTAACTTTGTCTTATCCTGTGATGAATGTCAAAGAATTGGTAATATGAGTAGACGTCAAGAAATACCTATGAATTATTCACTTGTTATTGAACCATTTGATGTTTGGGGCTTTGATTATATGGGACCTTTTCCTGCCTCTAATGGATACACACATATTTTAGTTGATGTTGATTACGTTACTAAGTGGGTAGAAGCTATTCCAACTAGTAGTGCTGATCATAACACCTCTATTAAGATGCTTAAAGAAGTTATTTTTCCGAGGTTTGGAGTCCCTAGATATTTAGTGACTGATGGTGGTTCACATTTTATTCATGGTTCTTTCCGTAAAATGCTTGCTAAGTATGATGTTAATCATAGAATTGCTTCCCCATATCATCCACAGTCTAGTGGTCAAGTAGAATTGAGCAACAGAGAGCTCAAATTAATTTTGCAAAAGACTGTTAATAGATCTAGAAAGAATTGGTCCAAGAAACTTGATGATGCATTATGGGCCTATAGAACCGCATATAAAAATCCTATGGGTATGTCTCCGTATAAAATGGTTTATGGAAAAGCATGTCACTTACCTCTCGAACTAGAACATAAGGCTTATTGGGCTATTAAAGAGCTCAATTATGATTTCATACTTGCCGGTGAGAAGAGGCTATTTGACATTAGCTCACTTGATGAATGGAGAACCCAAGCCTATGAGAATGCCAAATTGTTTAAAGAAAAAGTTAAAAGATGGCATGACAAAAGGATACAAAAGCGTGAGTTTAATGTAGGTGATTATGTATTGCTATACAACTCTCATTTAAGATTTTTTTAAGGGAAACTTCTCTCTAAATGGGAAGGTCCTTACGTTATCGAGGAGTTCTATCGTTCTGGTGCCATAAAAATCGACAACTTCGAAGGCACAAATCCGAAGGTGGTGAACGG
Source organism: Triticum aestivum (assembly GCF_018294505.1). Lineage (NCBI taxonomy): Eukaryota > Viridiplantae > Streptophyta > Magnoliopsida > Poales > Poaceae > Triticum > Triticum aestivum. The sequence goes on along the minus strand of NC_057796.1, from coordinate 144,412,075 downwards.
TCAAAGAGTCAAACATTATATCTCAGGTAATCCTATAAATGTTGAAACCAATGTTATTGAAACCGTAACCCCGGAGGAATACATAAGGGACACTTTCCGGAACGTTTCAGACTCCGAAAAGGAATAGGTATGTGGTACGGTAAGTAAACCGACTCCAAAACAGTTCTAAAGGCAATTTTTCTCCGTTTTGGAATATTTAGAAAAATAGAAAAATAAGAAGAAGTCCGGGAAGGACACGAGGGCTCCACGAGGGTCGAGGGCGCGCCCTACCCCCTGGGCGCCCCTGCCTCGTGGGCACCTCATGCGCTCTCCGGACTCTGTTTTCTTGCACGTTACGTATTTTGGTCGGTAAAAATTCATTATATAATCTCCCGAAGGTTTTGACCATCGTATCACGCAATTATCCTCTATTCGTGTTTCGAGTTGTTTTCTGTCAGGGTTGTCAAGGCCAGGCATCATATCGTCCCCTTCCTCCAACAATGGTGACAACGATGCTTGGCTAATGAAGATAGAGCTGAAGAGGGAAGAACCTATGGAGATCAACAAGGATGAAGGGATCAAGAAGGCCATGGAGGACCAAGTTCCGGCAACAGAAGACATCCTTCAACTTGATCACAATCTTCTTACCCCAACTGAGATCGAAGCTTTCAAGATGATTGAGTTAGCTCGTATACAAAACAAGTATCTTAAACGTGAAAATATTTTGTTGAAGGAGCATATCGTTGCACTCAAGGGCATTATCCGCAAGTTGGAGGACCACCTACGCTCGATGTGCGACTACCCATCATCACCACCAGCTTCTTCACCAACAAAGGAGACATAATCATATGGGTATGGGCACTCCCCTTGGCAACTGCCAAGCTTGGGGGAGGTGCCCCGGTATCGTATCATCACCACATCTCTATCTTTACCGTTTTTCTTAGTTCGATCCTTTTAGTAATATCTTGATCTAGTAGAATAAAGTTTTAGTATGATCCAGTTTTGAGTTTTGCTTTATGATCCCTCTTTGTAATCGAGTCCATGAGTTATATAATAAAGATTAGTGTTGAGTCAAGGGCTTGATTATCTTGCTATGGTCTTGAGGGAATAAAAGAAAAGAGAAAAGAATAAAAAGAAACAAAGAGATCATATTGATCTTATGGAGAGTAATGACTTCACATAGGAAGAGTATGATGATTAAAAGTTGTTGAGAGTTGACAAACATAGTTTTGGTCATCGTTGCAATTAATTGGAAGTAATAAAGAAAGAGAGGTTTCACATATAAATATACTATCTTGGACGTCTTTTATGATTGTGAGCACTCATTAAAATATGACATGCTAAAGAGTTGATGTTGGACAAGGAAGACAACGTAATGGGTTATGTTTTCCTATATATGAAATAAAGTATATTGTCATGGATCATCCAACATGTTGAGCTTTCCTTTCCCCCTCATGCTAGCCAAATTCTTTGCACCAAGTAGAGATACTACTTGTGCTTCCAAAAACCCTTAAACCCAGTTTTGCCATGAGAGTCCACCATATCTACCTGTGGATTGAGTAAGATCCTTCAAGTAAGTTGTCATCGGTGCAAGCAATAAAAAAATTGCTCTCTAAATATGTATGATTGATTAGTGTGGAGGAAATAAGCTTTATACGATCTTGTGATGTGGAAGAAATAAAAGCGACGGAATGCAAAATAAAGGTCCATATCACAAGTGGCAATATAAAGTGACGTTCTTTCGCATTAAGATTTTGTGCATCCAACCCTTAAAGCGCATGACAACCACTGCTTCCCTCTACGAAGGGCTTATCTTTTACTTTTATCTTCTCCCTTATGCAAGAGTCTTGGTGATCTTCACCTTTCCTTTTTACATTTTATCCTTTGGCAAGCACAGTGTGTTGGAAAGATCCTGATATATATATATATATATATATATATATATATATATATATATATATAATTGGATGTAAGTTAGCATGAACTATTATTGTTGACATTATCCTTGAGGTAAAAGGTTGGGAGGCGAAACTATAAGCCCCTATCTTTCTCTGTGTCCGATTAAAACTCCGTAACCACAAGTATTGCGTAAGTGTTAGCAATTGTGAAAGACTAGATGATAGTTGAGTATGTGGACTTGCTGAAAAGCTCTTACATAGACTCTTTCCGATGTTATGATAAATTGCAATTGCTTCAATGACTGAGATTATAGTTTGTTAGTTCTCAATAAAGTTTCTGATTCATACCTTACATTGTGAATAGATTATTACTTGAGCATAAGAAATCATATGACAATATCCATATATGTTGCTGTTATAAGAATGATCATGATGCCCTCATGTCTGTATTTTATTTTATCGACACCTCTACCTCTAAACATGTGGACATATTTATCGTTAACGGCTTCCGCTTGAGGACAAGCGAGGTCTAAGCTTGGGGGAGTTGATACGTCCATTTTGCATCATGCTTTTATATCGATGTTTATTGCATTATGGGTTGTTATTACACATTATGTCACAACACTTATGCCTATTCTCTCTTATTTTACAAGGTTTACATAAGGAGGGAGAATGCCAGCAGCTGGAATTCTAGGCTGGAAAAGGAGCAAATATTAGAGACCTATTCTGCACAAGTCCAAAAGTCCTGAAACTCCACGAAAGTTATTTTTGGAAATAATAAAAAATATTGAGCAGAAGAAATACCAGAGGGGGCCCACACCCTGGCCACGAGGGTGGGGGGCGCGCCCTACCCCCCGGGGCACGCCCCCCTGCCTCGTGGGCCCCCTGTTGGCCCTCTAGTGCCCATCTTCTGCTATATGAGGTCTTTCGTCCGAAGAAAATGAGAAGCAAGCTTTCAGGACGAGACTCCGCCGCCACGAGGCGGAACCTTGGCGGAACCAATCTAGGGCTCCGGCAGAGCTGTTTTGCCGGGGACACTTCCCTCCGGGAGGGGGAAATCATCGCCATCGTCATCACCAACGCTCCTCTCATCGGGAGAGGGCCAATCTCCATCAACATCTTCACCAGCACCATCTCCTCTCAAACACTAGTTCATCTCTTGTATCCAATTCTTGTCTCTAAGTCTGGGATTGGTACCTGTAGGTTGTTAGTAGTGTTGATTACTCCTTGTAGTTGATGCTAGTTGGTTTATTTGGTGGAAGATCATATGTTCAGATCCATTATGCATATTAATACCCCTCCGATTATGAACATGAATATGCTTTGTGAGTAGTTACGTTTGTTCCTGAGGACATCGGAGAAGTCTTGCTATTAGTAGTCATGTGAATTTGGTATTCGTTCGATATTTTGATGAGATGTATGTTGTCTCTCCTCTAGTGGTGTTATGTGAACGTCGACTACATGACACTTCACCATCATTTGGGCCTAGAGGAAGGCATTGGGAAGTAATAAGTAGATGATGGGTTGCTAGAGTGACAGAAGCTTAAACCCTAATTTATGCGTTGCTTCGTAAGGGGCTGATTTGGATCCATATGTTTCATGCTATGGTTAGGTTTACCTTAATACTTCTTTTGTAGTTGCGGATGCTTGCAATAGGGGTTAATCATAAGTGGGATGCTTGTCCAAGTAAGGACAGCACCCAAGCACCGGTCCACCCACATATCAAATTATCAAAGTACCGAACACGAATCATATGAACCTGATGAAAACTAGCTTGACGATAATTCCCATGTGTCCTCGGGAGCACTTTTCTCTATATAAGAGTTTGTCCAGGCTTGTCCTTTGCTACAAGAAGGATTGGGCCACCTTGCTGCACTTTATTTACTTTTGTTACTTGTTGCTCGTTACAAATTATCTTATCACAAACCATGTGTCACCTATAATTTCAGTGCTTGCAGAGAATACCTTGCTGAAAACCGCTTATCATTTCCTTCTGCTCCTCGTTGGGTTCGACACTCTTACTTATCGAAAGGACTACGATAGATCCCCTATAATTGTGGGTCATCAGGCAAGAACCCTTTCTTTGCTAGATCCATTTTGAACTTTTTCAGAACTTTATCAAGGTATGTGCTTTGTGAAAGTCCAATTAAGCGTCTTGATATATCTCTATAGATCTTGATGCCCAATATATAAGCAGCTTCACCGAGGCCTTTATTCAAAAACTCTTATTCAAGTATCCTTTTATGCTATCCAGAAATGCTATATCATTTCCAATCAACAATATGTCATCCACATATAATATTAGAAATGCTACAGAGCTCCCACTCACTTTCTTGTAAATACAGGCTTCTCCAAAAGTGTGTATAAAACCATATGCTTTGATCACACTATCAAAATGTTAATTCCAACTCCGAGATGCTTGCACTAGTCCATAAATGGATCGCTGGAGCTTGCACACTTTGTTAGCATCCTTTGGATTGATAAAACCTTAAGGTTGCATCATATACAACTCTTATTCCAGAAATCCATTCAGGAATGCAGTCTTTACATCCATTTGCCAAATTTCATAATCATAAAATGCAGCAATTGCTAACATGATTCGGACGGACATAAGCATCGCTACGGGTGAGAATGTCTCATCGTAGTCAACTCCTTGAACTTGTCGAAAACCTTTCGCAACAAGTCGAGCTTTGTAGATAGTAACATTACCGTCAGCGTCAGTCTTCTTCTTGAAGGTCCATTTATTCTCGATGGCTTGCCGATCATCGGGCAAGTCAACCAAAGTCCACACTTTGTTCTCATACATGGATCCCATCTCAGATTTCATGGCCTCAAGCCATTTTGCGGAATTTGGGCTCATCATCGCTTCCTCATAGTTCGTAGGTTCGTCATGGTCAAGTAACATGACCTCCAAATCAGGATTACCGTACCACTCTGGTGCGGATCTTACTCTGGTTGACCTACGATGTTCGGTGGTAACTTGATATGAAGTTACATGATCATCATCATTAGCTTCCTCACTAATTGGTGTAGGAGTCACGGGAACATATTTCTGTGATGAACTACTTTCCAATAAGGGAGCAGGTACAGTTACCTCATCAAGTTCTACTTTCCTCCCACTCACTTCTTTCGAGAGAAACTCCTTCTCTACAAAGGATCCATTCTTAGCAACGAATGTCTTGCCTTCGGATCTGTGATAGAAGGTGTACCCAATAGTCTCCTTTGGGTATCCTATGAAGACACATTTCTCCGATTTGGGTTCGAGCTTATCAGGTTGAAGCTTTTTCACATAAGCATTGCAGCCCCAAACTTTAAGAAACGACAACTTTGGTTTCTTGCCAAACCATAGTTCATAAGGTGTCGTCTCAACGGATTTAGATGGTGCCCTATTTAACGTGAATGCAGTTGTCTCTAAAGCATAAACCCAAAATGATAGCGGTAAATCAGTAAGAGACATCATAGATCGCACCATATCTAGTAAAGTACGATTACGACGTTCGGACACACCATTACGCTGTGGTGTTCCGGTGGCATGAGTTGCGAAACTATTTCGCGTTGTTTCAAATGAAGACCAAACTCGTGACTGAAATATTCTCCTCCATGATCAGATCGTAGAAACTTTATTTTCTTGTTACGATGATTTTCCACTTTACTCTGAAATTCTTTGAACTTTTCAAATGTTTCAGACTTATGCTTCATCAAGTAGATATACCCATATCTGCTCAAATCATCTGTGAAGGTGAGAAAATAACGATACCCGCCGCGAGCCTCAACATTCATCGGTCCACATACATCAGTATGTATGATTTCCAACAAATCTGTTGCTCGCTCCATTGTTCCGGAGAACGGAGTTTTAGTCATCTTTCCCATGAGGCATGGTTCGCAAGTACCAAGTGATTCATAATCAAGTGATTCCAAAAGTCCATCAGAATGGAGTTTCTTCATGCGCTTTACACCAATATGACCCAAACGGCAGTGCCACAAATAAGTTGCACTATCATTATCAACTCTGCATCTTTTGGCTTCGATATTATGAATATGTGTATCACTACTATCGAGATTCAACAAAAATAGACCACTCTTCAAGGGTGCATGACCATAAAAGATATTACTCATATAAATAGAACAACCATTATTCTCAGATTTAAATGAATAACCGTCTCGCATCAAACAAGATCCAGATATAATGTTCATGCTCAACGCTGGCACCAAATAACAATTATTCAAGTCTAAAACTAATCCCGAAGGTAGATGTAGAGGTAGCGTGCCGACGGCGATCACATCGACTTTGGAACCATTTCCCACGCGCATCGTCACCTCATCCTTAGCCAATCTCCGCTTAATCCGTAGTCCTTGTTTCGAGTTGCAAATATTAGCAACAAAACTAGTATCAAATACCCAGGTGCTACTGCGAGCATTAGTAAGGTACACATCAATAACATGTATATCACATATACGTTTGTTCACCTTGCCATCCTTCTTATCCGCCAAATACTTGGGGCAGTTCCGCTTCCAATGACCAGTCCCTTTGCAGTAGAAGCACTCAGTCTCAGGCTTAGGTCTAGACTTGGGCTTCTTCACTTGAGCAGCAACTTGCTTGCTGTTCTTCTTGAAGTTGCCCTTCTTTCCTTTACCCTTTTTCTTGAAACTGGTGGTCTTGTTGACCATCAACACTTGATGCTCCTTCTTGATTTCTACCTCCGCAGCCTTTAGCATTGCGAAGAGCTCGGGAATTGTCTTATCCATCCCTTGCATATTATAGTTCATCACAGAGCTCTTGTAGCTTGGTGGCAGTGATTGAAGAATTCTGTCAATGACACTATCATCAGGAAGATTAACTCGCAGTTGAATCAAGTGATTATAATACCTAGACATTTTGAGTATATGTTCACTGACAGAACTTTTCTCCTCCATCTTGCAGCTATAGAACTTATTGGAGACTTCATATCTCTCAATCCGGGCATTTGCTTGAAATATTAACTTCAACTCCTGGAACATCTCATATGCTCCATGGCGTTCAAAATGTCGTTGAAGTCCCGGTTCTAAGCCGTAAAGCATGGCACACTGAACTATCGAGTAGTCATCAGCTTTGCTCTGCCAGACGTTCATGACATCTAGCGTTGCTCCTGCAGCGGGTTTGGCACCTAGCGGTGCTTCCTGGACGTAATTCTTCTGTGCAGCAATGAGGAGAATCCTCAAGTTATGGACCAAGTTCGTGTAGTTGCTACCATCATCTTTCAACTTAGCTTTCTCTAGGAACGCATTAAAATTCAACGGAACAACAGCACGGGCCATCTATCTACAACAACATAGGCATGCAAAATACTACCAGGTACTAAGTTCATGATAAATTAAAGTTCAATTAATCATATTACTAAAGAAATCCTGAGGGAGTCCTGGACTAAGGGGTCCTCGGGCGTCCGGCCTGTTAGCCATGGGCCGGACTGATGGGCTGTGAAGATACGAAGATCGAAGACTGCACCCGTGTCCGGATGGGACTCTCCTTGGCGTGAAAGGCAAGCTTGGCGACCGAATATGTAGATTCTTTTCCTTTGTAACCGACCTTGTGTAACCCTAGATCCTCCCGGTGCCTATATAAACCGGAGGACATAGTCCGAAAAGGACAAATACTCATTACCATTGTCATACATGCTAGACTTCTAGGGTTTAGCCATTACGATCTCGAGGTAGATCAACTCTTGTAATACTCATATTCATCAAGATCAATCAAGCAGGAAGTAGGGTATTACCTCCATAGAGAGGGCCCGGACCTGGGTAAACATCGTGTTCCCTGTCTCCTGTTACCATCGACCTTAGACGCACAGTTCGGGACCCCCTACCCGAGATCCGCCGGTTTTGACACCGACATTGGTGCTTTCATTGAGAGTTCCACTGTGCCGTCGATGAAAGGTTCGATGGCCCCTTCAATCGTCGATAGTGACGCTGTCCAAGGAGAAACCTTCCTCCCCGGATAGATCTTTGTGTTCGGCGGCTTCACACTGCGGGCCAACTCGTTTGGCCACCTGGAGCAGATCGATAGCTACGCCCCTAGCCATCAGGTCAGATTTTGGAGTTTGAACTACGTTGCGGACATCCGTGGAGATTTGATCTTCGCCAGATTCGAGACCGCGGCGACCGCTCCCAGTTACCTTGACGAACATGACCTAAATCTGTCGTCAGAGCACTTCCAGGAGATAGCTCCTGTGACCACTCCGGCCTTAGATCCAGAGCACACTACGGCATCGAAGGATTGGAGGCTCAACCCCACCACGGAGGCCACAGATTCCCCGGCGTTGGAGCCACACATGGACTTAACCTCATGCAATACTCGTGTCACGGAACTCCGGACTCTTCTCCGGGTATAAGTTCCGAACCATGTGAGTTCGCGGATACCGAACTTGGTCGCTTATCGATCTTCGAGTTCAGCGCCGCAGACATCTTCCAGCACTTGCCCTTGGGCGATGTGCTGAACTCATTAAAGAACTTGTCCTTGACAGGGGACTCACAGCCCAACTATGTACGGTTCAAACTAGAAGCTGATGATGGGGAATTTTGCTTCCCACCCGCCACCCACTTCATAGCCACTGTCGAAGACTTAACCGACGCGCTTGACTATGACTCTGAAGACATCGACGGTATGGACGACGATGCCGGAGACGAGGAGGCCCAAAACCCGCCGTTCACTGGATGATGGACGGCCAATTCCTCGTATGACGTCTAAATGGTAGATACGCCAAAAAATAATAACGACGATGACACAGAGGATCCAGCTGAGGATAAACCTCCTGAGAAACAGCAAAAACGTCGGCGTCCTCGGCGCCGCTCTAAGTCACGTCGTCCCAAAAATAGCAATACTGGCACCGGAGAAAATAATACTCCGGACAACGCCGAAAACAATGAAGACCCTGCTGAGGTCACATCCGAGCAGGAGGATCAAGAACACGGGAAAAATAGCCCCACCGAACAGGCCAGGACCAACGACTCGGAGGACGGTAGTTATCCTCCGCTCTCCGAGGATGAGTGTCGGTGTCAAAACCGGCAGATCTCGGGTAGGGGGTCCCGAACTATGCGTCTAGGATCGATGGTAACAGGAGACGGGGGACACGATGTTTACCCAGGTTCGGGCCCTCTCTATGGAGGTAATACCCTACTTCCTGCTTGATTGATCTTGATGAATATGAGTGTTACAAGAGTTGATCTACCACGAGATCGTAATGGCTAAACCCTAGGAGCCTAGCCTATGTGTTTATGGTAATGAATGTCCCTTTTCTGGACTATGCTCTCTGGTTTATATAGACACCGAAGAGATCTAGGGTTACATGGGGTCAGATACATCGGAAGGAATCTTCACAGCTGGTCGCCTAGCTTGCCTTCCACGCCAAGGAAAGTCCAATCCGGACACGGGAGTAGTCTTCGGCCTTCGTATCTTCACAGCCCATCAGCCCGTCCCAATGAATAACAGGCCGGACGCCCAAGGACCCCTCAGTCCAGGACTCCCTTAGTAGCCCCTGAACCTGGCTTCAATGACGAGGAGTCTGGCGCGCAGATTGTCTTCGGCATTGCAAGGCGGTTCCCTCCTTCCGAACTCTGGAATAGTCTTCGAATGTAGTAGATATATCCGGACCTGTGTATATAATTACAGAAAATACAATATTCCACGAGTCTAATTTGTTGATCACTGTTTATGACATCGTATCACGCCTGCCCAGCTATTATTTCCAACCGTTGGCTGGCACGTCGCCCCACGTCTCGGGAGGCGGTTTTACTGGCATGTCTCACCAAGGAAGAGATTGTGTTCCCTTATTCCCGGGATTTTCATTAATGCAAGCGTGGTTAACCCAACCATCCGCTGGGTACAACTCTCTGGGGATAGGTAAGTTTCGATACCCAGGCGGATACGCTTAGTATTTGGGGTCTTTATATAGGGTCCCAGACTCGTCTTCTTCCTTTGCGCTTGCTTCTTCCTCAACCCTAGCCACCCCAAGTTCCAACCCTCGGGTTCCCATCGCCACCAGCCCTAATCATGTCCGGATCCAGCCGTCAAGGCCGGTGGGTGGCTTCTTCTGTCACAGAGGAGGATATTGCGAAGCTCCGCGCGGCGAGGTATCTGACCCCGGAAATCCTTCATCGGCTTCCTGCATAGGGGCAGGTCGTTCCTACCCCCAAATCCGGCGAGAGGGTAGTGTTTGTGTCCCACTTCCTCCATGGGTTAGGGTTCGCGCTTAACCCCTTCGTCCGGGGGCTCATGTTCTACTATGGGCTAGACTTTCATGATCTGGCCCCGGACTCTATTCTCCTCATCTCGACATTTTATCGTCACGTGTGAGGCCTTCCTTCGGACTCCTCCGCACTTTGGTTTGTGGCTCAAGACCTTTGACGTGAGGCCGCAGGTGACAGAGGGGGAGCAGGCAGAGTGCAGCAGCGTCACAATAGGCAAGCTTGCCAGCGCGGTTTGGTTTGAAGGATCTTTCGCCAAGTCTTCCGATCTATGGCAGCAGGGGTGGTTTTACATCAACGAGCCGCGGGGTTCCAAGTGGGCGGCTACGCCTGCGTTCCGACCCGGCCCTCCAATTCAGGTTGCTTCATGGATCAATAAGGGACTGGACTGGGGATCCGTCAATGAAGTTCAGACTCTGCAAGGTCGCATCCGAAGCCTTACCGAGAAGGGCATCGGTCTTGTGAACGTCGTTCAAGTAATGCTAGTCCGCCGGACCCTGCCATGTCAGCGGCGGCCTCTTCGTATGTGGGAGTTTAATCCAGAAGGGCGGCGGCCTCTTCAGCACTTCTTCGGCACCACGCACGAAGGAATGTGGAAATTATATTTTGGGGAACGAGAGCAATGGCCGGAGACCACCGAAGACGTCGGCCTTGACTGCAATCATCCGGACACTGCGGTAAGTATTCAAACTCCGAACACCTTCCATTGAAGCGTCTCTTGACAAGATACTGAACAATCCATCCCTATACAGGACTGGATAAAGAAGGCGGTGTTAATCTGGTGTCCGGCGCCCCTTCCCGAAGACTCTGCGACCGCCCTGCTGACGAGAATGTTGATTCCCACACCGTACCAGGTGTCTGCAGAGGGGGGCGAGAGCGGGGAGCCCGAAGGTGATACCCGCCCTGAGGACGAATTAGACGCTGTGTTCAAGGAAACCAAAACTCTTTTACCCAAGGGCAAAGGTGCGGAGGAAGCTCTCCATGGCAAAAACAGGGCCACTTCCGAAGATCAGGAGGGGAAGCCTTCCAAGAGAGGAAAAATGCCATCGTCGGGCAGCTTGGGCCTTGCGAGCGATGCTGCCGTAAGGCTTTCTGGCGAGGACGAACCTCTGGCCAAATCATAAGTGAGGCTGGGGCACTTTAAACGTACCTCATTCTTTTCCTATTAGTGAAGTAATCATCCGACATATGCACATCCACGCAGGTTAACGCCTGGTGTTTCTCAATCGTCCTCCTCCTCGAGAGACCTTCTTCCGATGATGATGGAGAGTGACATGCCATCTCCGGCTTCTTCGCCCAACAGGGGGGATGATACCGAGATATTGTCCTGAAGGGCTCCTCCCCATCATCAAGCGGTGCAGGAAACGAAGAAGGCGTTACCCGAAGGTGGTGCCTCTGTCACCCAGGGTTCGGGAATCAAGAATGATGGCCCCGAACCGTCTGGTTTACAGCCGGAGACGATTCTGGGGGAGAATAAGCAGATTCCTTCAAAGGAATGTCGTACTCCGGCGGCGGTTTCCGAAGACCCCGGAGCGTCGGAAATGTTGACGGACACGCTGCGGCGAGCGTCCGTTTCAGAGAAGCACCGTGACTTGATGGTTACGGTGGTCAAAAAGGTTCTATCCGCGAAAAGCGGATTGAACGAGGCCTTCTCGAGCCTTCTAAAAGGTTTTGAGGTTTGTGATGTAGTTTTGCCAATTGAATGATATTGACAGAATGCACCTGTTGTATATGCAGTAGCCCCTGAGACTCGGATTGCCTTCCGAAGGAAACGATCGGAGGATCAAAAAGATATGCTCAGTTACTAACCTTGATTTAACTTGGAATACAGGCTGCCTCCCCTTCTGCGGCTACCCGAAATACGGAAGTGGCCGAACTGCAGCGAAAGCTGGATATTGCAGAGGATGACATTCCATTGATCAACAGGCATCTTGACGACTCGCAAGGTATATATTTCGAGCATTCCTTACACCAATGTTCTTGTAATGTAGGCCTGATGCCGAAAAAAGGGCTTTATATGAAATGTGCATGATTGCAGATGGTGCTGCCGCCGTTGAAGCTCTTCGGGCGGAGCTAGCCCGGGCCAAGGAGCAGGCCTAGTGTAATGATGCGGCTGCCAAGAAGGCATCGACTGATCTAAGAGCCGAACAGGAAGCTCGGCGCCGAAGTGAGGAGAAAATATCCGCACTGGCACTTGAATTGAAGAATCCTGCCAGCCGTTGTGAATTCCTTGAGAAGGAGAATAAAGCCAAAATGGCTGAACTTGATAAGGCCGTACGAGAGGTGAGTGAAGCTCGGTCTGAATCTAGGGTAGCTCGTGAAGAAATTCGTCAGGCTAAGGAGATAGCGGCCGGGAAGCCCTTTTTGCTTCAGACTAAGTTTGGTGATCCGGACTATGCTCAGCTAAACCAGGTCCGGAGTTCTCCGACAGAACTTTTGGACTTGCCGAAGAGTTCTTCCGATGCGGCGCAATTTTACCAAGCGCAAGAGGGGTATGCAACGGAGAAGATTTTCTGGTCACAATTTGGCGCATCAAAGCGCCCTCTGTTGCTAACTGAACAGATGTCCCAGTGAGCCGAGCTTCATAGGATATCCGGCGACGCCATGAAGAACGTCATAATCCGGTTGTGGCCGAGTGAGCCTGTTCCCAAGAGCTATTTTGGTCTGGTGTGACGTCTTGTTGACGCGGTGCCGCGTATCGATGCTGCGAAGCGGTCGGCATGCATTGAGGGTGCACGGATGGCCTTTGCCCGATTCAAGACATTCTGGGGGAAGATGAAGGCCGTCGATGTTGCAGCAAAGAGTCCGCCCAAGGGCAAGGACCGTAATGAGCCGGAGCATTATTTTGAAGACGTCCTGGAGGCCGCTCGCCTGATAGAGGGTCAATGCTCGAAGGACATAATGTTCGAGTGAGGTGTATTAGAATTGTAAAAGACAATTTTGTAATTTATATTTTTGCTTCAAAGCTTGAATTCCTCCTGTGCGGACGTTTTAATATAATCTGAAAGTTTTCCAGTCGTCGGCTTCAGCCCCCTCGTAGGAAGTACGAGGGTGCTCGGAAAAGCATTTAATCACTCTTTATCCAACGTCTTGGTCCATAAAGGAGGTGATAATGCAGCGAACCAGGCAATCGGACTATAAGGCGTTAACACTTTCACTTAGCCATAGGAGTTTTACGGTGGGGCTACGACATAGCCCCCGGTATGTATGCGGCGTATAACGCCTTGCATATTTGATCTGAAAAAGATCCCTCGTGTGACACGGAGAATCGCTAAGGATTCCAAGAAGTCGTCAAGTGGTTGACCAGCTCTCGCCGCATCATGACAGTCAGTTTTCGGCTTTCTCTACTGAGGTGCTCATCCGGTCTAGCCCAGGGCACAATCGCAGTAGTTCTCCCTTTACTACCCTAGCCGATAGAGCGGAACGTAGGGTAGCAAGCACAGGAGCCGGGCAACCCAACTATTGACCAAAGACAATGATTCGGAGCTGATGCATATAAGGCCAAACTTGCGACGCTGAAATACGCTATAGAGTTGTTTGGACTTTTACTGGCGACTCATTTGTTCCCATACTGGGCCCCTAGCGAATTATGCCGAGGTGCGTCTTGTAAGGTAGCTGTTACGGCCGGACTCGTTGCAGAAAGAGCATGGAAGATTAGTTCGGATGAAGTTTACTGGGAACGGAGAAATATGCCGATTATAAATGTATATAAAAAGTAAAAAACCACAACCCAGCTATTTGACATGCTCGGGGTTGGGAACGGAGGAAAAAGGCATATTACAGGCTCGAAATAATGAGTGCGGTCTACAAAAGCTTGTTTAAGACCTCCTGTCGCACGTCTGCGCCGCCCGTCCTCGGGGAGGGGGAATCCTTGACGGAAGTGGCCCCTGAGGTGAGTGTATGGATCCGAACTCCGATAGAGTCCGATGTAGGTGCTGTCCTGATGGTCACCTGTTGTTTGAGAGATAATAAAGCAAAGTAAGGAAAACAGATAAAAAACTTTACGAGAATGCTTGTAGGGTTGTCCGTATTGTGCTTCCGCCGATGCCCATGGTATCTTGAGCGAGTAGTGATGTACGCCTGGTGTAAATCTTGCCAATATAGTGGGTGGATGGCGAAAGCCGAACTGCTATTTCCGTTCCAGGAGTGGTCGAACTTCGGAGGGAAACTGTTTCTGGCCCCTGTTGTTTGGCTGGCGAGCCGCTCCGTCGTCTTTATCGCCTGATGGCCTCATCCCCTTGTGTTCGGCGTGAAGCTTGCCTGCCTGCTTGAAGACCCAACAATTTCTGTTGGTATGATTAGCTGGCTTATCAGGGTGACCGTGAATCTGACAAGGTCGGTCAAATATCCTGTCGAGGGTGGATGGTCCATCCTGGTTTGCCATAAATGGCTTCTTCCGTTGACCGGGTTTCGGATTGTGAAATCCGGCATTGACCGCTGTGTCGCATAATCTTTCATTACTATTGCGACTGTTGTGTTCGGTTCGTCGTGGCTTGCCGTTGCCGTCTCGGATTTCGGAAGTGCCCGGGTCACTGGCATTGTCGCTTTTACGAGCGAGCCAGTTGTCTTCTCCCGCGCAAAAATGGGTCACTTGAGCGGTGAGGGCTGTCATGGATTTGGGTCCTTCCTGGCCGAGGTGACGCGCTAGCCATTCATCCCGGACGCTATGTTTGAAGGCCGCAAGGGCTTCCGCGTCCGGACAGTCGACGATTTGGTTCTTTTTGACTAAGAACCTAGTCCAGAGCTGCCTTGCTGACTCGCCGGGCTTCTGGACAATGTGACTCAAGTCATCGGCATCTGGTGGCCGGACATATGTTCCTTGGAAGTTGTCCCGAAAGGCATCTTTCAAATCTTCCCAGTTGCCGATAGAATTTTCTGGCAAACTGTTTAGCCAGTACTGAGCTGGCCCTTTGAGCTTGAGAGGTAGGTATTTAATGGCATGAAGGTCGTCTCCGCGAGCCATGTGAATATGGAGGAGGTAATCCTTGATCCATACCGCGGGATCTGTTGTTCCATCGTATGATTCGATGTTAATGGGTTTACACCCGTCTGGGAATTCATGCTCCATTACCTCGTCAGTGAAGCAGAGGGGGTGTGCGGCTCCTCTATGTTGGGCCACACTATGAAGCACCTCCGGCGGACTCCGCTTACGGCTTTTGGACCAAGCGTGGTTGGGTCTGTTGCTTTGTCCGAATAGATAACCGTCGTCACTGGTCGGGGCATGTCCCCGCGATCTGGGTGTCGATTTTGTGTGTCTTGTTCTACCCTCCAGGTCTTGTTGGATGTCGCGAGTGTTTCCCCGAGCTGCTTTATTCTTGCTTGGACGGTCGGATGGGTTGGTGTGGTGCTCTGCTTGGGCTGTTGCATTGTCCGGACCAAACTGTGGTCGGCCCACCGCATTATTCGATGGTGGTGTGGGCTCCAACGCCCTGCCATCGTATTGAGTGAGCCACCTACTCTTGGGGTGGCTTTCGTCTGGGCCGCTAAGGCCGTATTCTTCGGCGGCCAGGACCTCGGTCCATCTATCATTGAGAAAATCTTGGCTTGCTTGAAGCTGCAGCTGCTTCTTCCTTAGGCTCCTTGCAGTGGCCATAAGCCGGCGTTTAAAGCGCTCCTGCTCGAGAGGTTCCTTAGGCACGATAAAATCCTCGTTGCCGAGGATCTCCTCTTCCTCGGAGAGTGGGAGATAATTACTGTCCTCCGAGTCTCCATATGTGGCCTGTTCATCAGGGCTGTGTTGCCCGCTTTCCTATTCCTCATGTTCGGATTCTGCCTTAACAGGGTCTTCATTGTCCGCAGTGTCATCGGGTGTGTCTATCATACATACGTCATACCAGGGAGTGGCCATCCCGTGTCTAGTGGCTAGAAAGCTCTGGCCTTGCCCCTCATCGCCGTCCATACCGTCGATGTCTTCGGAGCGGGGGTCAGGCGTGTTGGTTGGGTCTTCGACGGTGGCTATGAAGTGGGTGGCGGGTGGGGAGCAAAATTCTCCATTATCCGTCATAAGTTTGAATCGAACATAGTTCGGCGACGAGTCATCCGCCAGGGATAGGTTTTTTAATGAGTTTAGCAGGTCGCCCATGGGCGAGTGTTGGAAGACATCTGCGGCGCTGAACTTGAAGATCGATAACCGATCGAGTTCGGTATCCGCGGGCCCGCAGGGTTCGGAACTCGACACCGGAGAGGAGTCCGGGGTTCCGTTGATGCAGATACCGTACGAAGTGGAATCTGCGAGCGGCTCCAACACCATAGAATCGGTAGCCCCCGCGATGGGGTTGAGCTTCCCATCTTCGGACGACTTGATCTGCTCCGGATCTAAGGCCAGAGTTGCTACAGGAGCTCTCTCCTGGATGCGGCCCGATGACAGGTTTAAGCCATGTTCATCGGGGCGACGGGGAGCGATCGCCGCGGTCTCGAATCCGTCGAAGATCAAGTCTCCACGGACGTACGCAATGTAGTTCAAGCTTCCGAACCTGACCTGATGGCCAGGGGTGTAGCTGTCGATCTGCTCCAGATGGCCAAGTGAGTTGGCCTGCAGTACGAAGCTGCCGAATACGAAGATCTGTCCGGGGAGAAAGGTTTCTTCCTGGACAATGTCATTACTGACGATCGAAGGGGCCATCGAGTCGTTTGCCGACGACACAGTGGAACTCTCAATGAAAGCACCAATGTCGGTGTCAAAACCGACGGATCTCGGGTAGGGGGTCCCGAACTGTGCGTCTAGGATCGATGGTAACAGGAGACGGGGGACACGATGTTTACCCAGGTTCGGGCCCTCTCTATGGAGGTAATACCTTACTTCCTGCTTGATTGATCGTGATGAATATGATGTTACAAGAGTTGAGCTACCACGAGATCATAATGGATAAACCCTAGGAGCCTAGCCTATGTGTTTATGGTAATGAATGTCCCTTATCTGGACTATGATCTCCGGTTTATATAGACACCGGAGAGATCTAGGGTTACATGGGGTCGGATACATAGGAAGGAATCTTCACAGCTGGTCGCCTAGCTTGCCTTCCACGCCAAGGAAAGTTCAATCCAGACACAGGTGTAGTCTTCGGCCTTCGTATCTTCACAGCCCATCAGTCCGGCCCAATGAATAACAGGCCGGACGCCCGAGGACCCCTCATTCCAGGACTCCCTCAATGAGGAAAGCCTCGGCAACGAAGATTTTATCGTGCCTGAGGAACCCCTCGAGCGGGAGCGCTTAAAGCGCCAGCTAATAACCACCGCAAGGAGCCTGAAAAAGAAACAGCCGCAGCTTCAAGCTGGCCAAGATCTGCTCGTCGACAGATGGACTGATGTCCTGGCAACCGAAGAATACAGCCTCAGACGCCCAACCAAGAGTTACTCAAAGTGAAGGTTGCTACCTCAGTTCGAGGAAGAGGCGCCGGAGCCCATACCTCCCTCGCGTAACGCGGTCGACCGAACATTACGTGGTCAGGACAGTGCGGCGGATAGATCACCTCGTGGTCGGGATAGAGCGGCAATTCAAGTCGAACAACCCGCCACGCTGCCACAGAAGAATAGAGACAAAACAGTTCGGGGTCATACATATGACCTCCGGCAAACCATGGGTAGTAGAGCAGGACATACAAGATCGATCTACGGATCGCGAGGACGTGCCTCGACACGCGATGACGACTACCTATTCGGACGTGACAAACCTAGTCACGCTCGAGCCGATAACCATAGACGGACTCCATCGGAGCTACGTCGCGACGCGGCCCGATATAGAGGCGCCGCACACCCTCTTTGCTTCACTAATGAAGTAATGGACCATGAATTCCCCGAAGGGTTCAAACCCGTCAATATTGAATCATACGACGGAACAACCGATCCCGCGGTATGGATCGAGGATTTTATTCTCCACATTCACATGGCCCGCGGAGATGACCTCCACGCTATCAAATACCTCCCACTAAAACTCAAAGGGCCAGCTCGGCACTGGTTAAACAGCCTGCCTGAAAATTCGATCGGCAGCTGGAGGACTTGGAAGAAGCCTTTCTTGACAACTTCCAAGGTACATACGTCTGGCCGCCAGATGCCAATGACTTAAGTCACATAGTTCAACAGCCCGGGGAGTCAGCCAGGAAATTCTGGACTAGGTTCCTAACTAAAAAGAACCAGATCGTCGATTGTCCGGATGCAGAAGCCCTAGCGGCCTTTAAACATAGCATCCGCGACGAATGGCTCGCCCGCCACCTCGGCCAAGAAAAGCCAAAATCTATGGCCGCCCTCACGGCCCTCATGACCCGCTTTTGTGCGGGTGAGGATAGCGGGCTGGCTCATAGTAAAAATACAGCCAGCAAGGCAGGCCTCTCCGAGGCCAAAAACAGCAACAGCAAGCTCCGACGCAGCAGACACAAACGCTGAAGCAATGGCGATAGCACTGATGAAACTGCTGTAAATGCCGGATTCAGCGGCATCAAGTCCGGTCAGCGGAAAAAAGCCGTATCAAAGAAACAACCAGGGACCATCTAGCATGGACCGCATACTTGACCGACCGTGCCAAATTCATGGCACCCCGACAAACTAGCCAATCATACCAACAGAGATTGCTGGGTTTTTAAGCAAGCCGACAAGTTAAACGCCGAGAATAAGGAAAAGGGATGGCAGAGCGAGGACGATGACGAGGAGCCCCTGCAGCCAACCACAAGGGGACAGAAGAAGTTTCCCGTCAAGTCAAAACGGTGAACATGATATACGCTACACACATCCCCAAAAGGGAGCGCAAGCGCGCACTAAGGGACGTTTATGCGATAGAGCCAGTCGCCCCAAAATTCAACCCATGGTCATCATGCCCGATCACTTTTGATCGTCGGGATCATCCGACTAGTATCCGGCACGGCGGATCAGCCGCACTAGTCCTAGACCCAATCATCGACGGATTCCACCTAACGCGAGTCCTCATGGACGGTTGCAGCAGTCTCAATCTGCTCTATCAGGACACAGTATGCAAAATGGGCATTAACCCATCACGGATCAAACCCACAAGGACTACCTTTAAGGGAGTCATACCAGGCGTAGAGGCCCGCTGTACGGGCTCAATCACACTAGAAGTTTTCTTCGGATCTCTGGATAACTTCCGAAGCGAGGAGTTAATCTTAGATATCGTCCCCTTTCGCAGAGGCTATCATGCACTACTCAGACAAACCGCATTCGCTCGATTCAATGCGGTACCTCACTACGCTTATCTCAAGCTCAAGATGCCCGGATCACGTGGCATCATAACAATAAATGGAAATATGGAACGCTCCCTCCGTGCCGAGGAGCACACAACGGCCTTAGTAGCAGAAATACAGCGCGGCCTTTTCCAGCAGAACCTTAGTTCAGTGGCCAAACCCCCGAACACTATTAAAAGAGTCCGGAGTATTCTGCACCAAGCTAGCCCGGCTCGTCAAGAGCTCAATTAGCAATTTGGCCTCCGTCCCAGTCCCGATCAAACAACGGCATTCGTACCGCGCGTACATAACTACGCACTCAAGATCCCATGGGTATCGACGGAGGCATAGATAGCTCGCGATCCACAGTGCGGCTCAACCGACCCTCGGATTCGCACACCTTCACCTTTCAGTTTCATTTCGGGTTTTTCTCTTTTCGAGGTTTCTTCTGACAACCCGTTTGTCGGACACACCAAGGAGGCAAGGAGCTTTGGCGTACAAGGGAATCCCCAGGTGGTCTCTGCTAACGATTGCTATACCTGTTTTACATACCCGCACGCAGCTTGCTCTTGGTCATGGCATGTTAAATAGCCTTACTTGCTCATCGCATTTCTTGTACAAGTACGCCTCGACGTATTAATCACATTACAATGGTAAATAAATGGTAGCATCAGCTTATTACTTGATTTTCTCCTTGCCTTTGTATTCATTACTCATCGAACCCGTACACTCTGGCACATATCACTTCGCCAGGGGCTTCATCACGCCCCACAGTACGGCAATAAATTCCGAACACATTTTATAGTACGGTTCGGCACCCCGAACTTATAGCATTATATGCATCGGCTCCGAATCATGTCTTTTGTCAATAGTTGGGTTGCCCGGCTCCTGTGCTTACTACGTTATGTTCCGCTATATCGGCTAGGGTAGTAAAGGGAGAACTACTGCGATTGTGTCCCGGTTCTTTCGGACGAGCACCTCAGTAGAGAAAGCCGAAAACTGACTGTCATGATGCAGCGAGAGCTGGTCAGCTATTCGAGAGGTTTCAAATCCTTATAGATTTTTTCCGCTTTATGTGAGGAGTCGGTTTTTATCCGATCAGGCGTGTATAGCACCCCTAGCTCGGTCTTCTGAATACCAGGGGCTTCGCCAAGATTCTTATTGTCAAACCCCTATGGCTACGTGAGGGCGATAAAAGCTGTATAGTCCGATTGCCTTGTTCATTGCGCTAAACACCTCCTTTAAGGACCAGAATGTGGAGTAAAGAGTGTTTAGATTTATCCCGAACACCCCCGTAGTATCTACATGGGGGCAGAAGCCAACGACTGGTTAACCCTCAGATTACATAAACGGCCACACAGGAGGTAAAAATTTAAGAGTCACAAGCATTATATTACATAACGACCTTGTTTCATGTTACGAGACAGGATAACATGAATGTTTTCATGGGAATATAACATCCTTCGCTCATTGCTCTGCCACAAGGCGGGACCCCTCCAAGACACCATCAAAATATAGCTCGGGTCGGCGGTGCTCCTTGCCCTCTGGCGGCCCTTCGGTCATCAGCTTCTTGGCATCCATCTTTACCCAGTGCATCTTGACGCGGGCGAAGGCCATCCGTGCACCTTCAATGAAGACCGATCGCTTTATGACTTCAAGCTGCGGGCAGGCACTAACAAGCCGCTTCACAAGTCCGAAGTTGCTGCTGGGCATGGGCTCGGCAGGCCATAGCCGGACTATTAGGTCCTTCATGGCTAGCTCGGCCACCTTGTGCAGCTCGATCAACTGTTTCAGCTGGTCGCTGAAGGGCACCGGATGTTCTGGTCCGAGGTATTGAGACCAGAACAGTTTCTCCGAAGAACTCCCTTCTTCGGCTCGATAGAACTCGGCAGCATCCGATATGCTGCGTGGCAAATCCGTAAACGCCCCTGGAGAGCTCCAAATTCGGGTAAGTAAAAGGAACGTTTCCTTCACAGACTTTGCATAATGAAAGCCTTACCCGCCGCGATCTTCTTGGCCGCCTGGATTTCCTGGAGGGCGCTCTGGGCTTCGGCTCAGGCATCTCATGTGCTTTGGCGGGCCTTCGCAAGATCGGACGCTTGCATCTTAGAATCACGCTCCAATGACTCGTACTTCTTGACGGCGTCCTGGAGCTCTTGCTGGACCTCGCCGACCCGGGCCTCGTGCTTCTCGCGTGTGGCGCACTCCTTGGCCGCTTTGTCCTCGGCCTCGGCAAACACCTTCTTGAGGGCCACCACCTCGGTCCTGGCCCCTAACAAAGTTCATGACGCTTTAGTCCGCACGAAACATTCCTTCTTCCTAAAATATACGCGCAGGTTACTGCATACCTTGGTTGTCCTCCAGCTGCTTCTTTACGAGGCCGAGCTCTTCATTGGCCCGCTCCAGGCTCTGCTTCAGGCCGGAGACCTCCGCAGTATGAGCGGCAGCAGCCAGCAGCGATGCCTGCTTATTCACATAGACATCTTATATTAGACTCCTGCAAAAATTATTTTGATCCTCTGTTTGGTTTTTTTCTTTCCGAACACCGAACAGAGCATCAGGGGCTACTGTCTACACTGTGATATTCTTTCTACTATTATTACCTCAAAGCCTGTTAAAAGGCTAGCGCAGGCCTCGGTCAATCCGCTTTTGGCGGACTGAACCTTTTCGATCACCGTACCCATAAGGGCACGGTGTTCGTCCATAATGGAGGTGCCTCGTAGCGCTTCCAGCAGATTATCGGAACAGGCACGCCTCCTCCTTTTGGGGAAGTCCGTTCGCTGAACTCCGGAGCCGTGTAGGTCTCCGGAATGGTATCCGACTGAGGCCCGAATGGAACTTGGCCCCTATCACCAGTCCCCATGGGGGCTTTTTTCCCCATGTGTCCAGCGGCCGAGGAGTCATCCTGGGGCGCCACCCTGACGATCTCTGGAACCTCCCCCCGGTCTGGGAGGGTCCTTTGGGACGCCACCTCGTCATCACCCTTGGGAGAGACAGAGTGAGCGGGCGGCGGAGACATGCTAGCCATCTCCTTTGAGTCTAGTGAACTCTCCGTCGAGGATCGCGGGGAGCTATTGCGGGCCGGACTGCAATGGCACAATTTAAACATATTAATATCACAAAGCGGAAAGGTCAGGCATCTTATGTGCATAAGATTTGGGGTACTTACGAGCCGGTTCGAGGCTTGGTCCGGGGCATTCGCTCCGGACTGCTATCAACATCCCGCGCGGAGTTATCTGCAAGGGAGCCCTACCTCCTCTTGGGCGCCTTTGCCTCCAGATTTGTGGCGGCTCCCCTTTTCTTCCTTACCCCCTCAGGGGGGGAGCCGCTCTCTTCCTCCCCCTCGCCGTCGTCTTCAGCGGCCGAAGAGTCAGTCTCGTCTTCGGATGACATGTCCGAAGCACCCTTTCGGTGAAGGCCACTCCTGGACCCTTTGGCCGTCTTCCTGGCCTTCTTCTCCGGCACATCATAAGGCGCTAGAAACATCATCTTTGTCAGGAGTGGGGTTTCTTCATCTTCGGGTAGCAGAGCTGGACAATTAATCCGCCCCGCTATGTCGGTCCAGGCCTAAAAGAAATTGATAGGGAGGCTTAGACTCCTTCCTCAAAATATGCCAGTAAAGGCTATACCTTGAAAACATTAAAGAGCTTACCGAATTAGCTTGGCGCTCTAAGCTAAGCCAACGATCCTTGGTCGTAGGCGGTGGTGCCTCGCCGGCCTTGAAGAGCACTTTCCAGATGTCTTCGTGCGTCATGCCGAAGAGCTCTAGCAGCGTCTGGTGCTTGGCCGGATCGAACTCCCACAAATAGCAGGTCCGGCGTTGGCACGGAAGGATCCGGCGAATGAGCATAACCTGGATCACGTTGACAAGTTTGATCTTCTTAGTTATCATGTTCTGGACGCATGTCTGGAGCCCAGTTAGCTTGTTCGAGGAACCCCAGGTTAGGCCCTTCTCTTGCCAGGAGGTGGGCCGCATCGGAACTCCGGATCAGAATTCGGGGGCCGCCGCCCAGTTGGTATCGCGCGGCTCGGTGATGTAGAACCACCCCGACTGCCACCCCTTCACCGTCTCCACAAAGGAGCCTTCGAGCCAGGTGACATTAGGCATCTTGCCCACCATGGCACCTCTGCACTCTACTTGTTGACCGCTCACCACCTTCGGCTTCACATTGAAGGTCTTCAGCCACAGGCCGAAGTGAGCTGGGATGCGGAGGAAGGCCTCGCACACAACTATAAATGCCGAGATGTCGAGGATAAAGTTGGGGGCTAGATCATGGAAGTCTAGCCCGTAGTAGAACATCAGTCCACGGACAAATGGGTGGAGAGGGAATCCCAGCCCGCGGACGAAATGCGTGAGGAACACCACCCTCTCATGAGGCTCGGGGGTAGGGATGATCTGCCCCTTGGCCGGGAGTCGGTGAACGATCTCCTTGGCCAGGTATCCGGCCTCTCGGAGCTCCTTGATATCTCTCTTCTTAATGGCGGAGGCCATCCACTTGCCTCCAGCTCCGGATCCGGACATGGTTGGAGTGCTTTCTCGGGCGAGGAAAGCTAGAGCTTGGGCGCTAGAGCTCAAGAATGGATGGGCAGAGGAAGGAGAAGGCGTAGGTGAATGAGGATGTATCCTTATCCCCTTATAAAGGCCGCGAATGTCAAACGCCTCCCCACTCACCCTAAAACTCGCCTATTCCCGAGGGCTGTGTAAACGACACGGTTGGGTTACCCACGCCCGTATTGATGAGAATCCCGCAATAAGGGGACACGATCTCTGCTTTGACAAGACGTGCCAATGACAATCGCGTCTCGGAACGTGGAGCGGCAGACGAAAAATGGTTCGAAATCACGACCGGGCAGATATGACGTCATGTTACAAAGAGTTGTCAGCGAATTGGACTCGTGTAAATTATAGTCTCTCTGTGGTTGTGTGTGGTGTGTGTGTTACAGGTCCGGACACATCGATACGTCCGAAGACTACCTTGGAGTTTGGAAAGAAGGGAACCCTCCTTGTAATGCTGAAGACAAACTGCGCGCCGGACTCCTCGTCATTGAAGCCAAGTTCACGGGCTACTGAGGGAGTCCTGGACTAAGGGGTCCTCGGGCGTCCGGCCTGTTAGCCATGGGCCGGACTGATGGGCTGTGAAGATATGAAGACCGAAGACTGCACCCGTGTCCGGATGGGACTCTCCTTGAAGTGGAAGGCAAGCTTGGCGACCGAATATGTAGATTCTTTTCCTTTGTAACCGACCTTGTGTAACCCTAGATCCTCCCAGTGCCTATATAAACCGGAAGACTTAGTCCGGAAAGGACAGATGCTCATTACCATAGTCATACATGCTAGACTTCTAGGGTTTAGCCATTACGATCTCGAGGTAGATCAACTCTTGTAATACTCATATTCATCAAGATCAATCAAGCAGGAAGTAGGGTATTACCTCCATAGAGAGGGCCCAAACCTGGGTAAACATCGTGTCCCCTGTCTCCTGTTACCATCGACCTTAGACGCACAGTTCAGGACCCCCTACCCGAGATCTGCCGGTTTTGACACCGACAACTCCCACTTAGATAGACATCCCTCTAATCATCTAAGTGATCATGTTATCCTTATCAACTAAACCATGTCCGATCATCACGTGAGATAGAGTAGTTTTCAATGGTGAACATCACTATGTTGATCATATCTACTATATGATTCATGCTTGACCTTTCGGTCTCAATGTTCCGAGGCCATATCTGCATATGCTAGGCTTGTCATGTTTAACCCGAGTATTCTGCGTGTGCAAAATTGGCTTGCACCCATTGTATGTGAACGTAGAGCTTATCACACCCGATCATCATGTGGTGTCTCGGCACGACGAACTTTCGCAATGGTGCATACTCAGGGAGAACACTTGTACCTTGAAATTTAGTGAGAGATCATCTTATAATGTTACCGTCGAACTAAGCAAAATAAGATGCATAAAGGATAAACATCACATGCAATCAATATAAGTGATATGATATGGCCATCATCATCTTGTGCCTTTGATCTCCATCTCCAAAGCACCGTCATGATCACCATCATCACCGGCGCGACACCTTGATCTCCATCGTAGCATCGTTGTCGTCTCGCCAACTATTGCTTCTACGACTATCGCTACCGCTTAGTGATAAAGTAAAGCAATTACATGGCGATTGCATTTCATACAATAAAGCGACAATCATATGGCTCCTGCCAGTTGCCGATAACTTCGTTACAAAACATGATCATCTCATACAATAAAATTTAGCATCATGTCTTGACCATATCACATCACAACATGCCCTGCAAAAACAAGTTAGACGTCCTCTACTTTGCTGTTGCAAGTTTTATGTGGCTGCTACGGGCTGAGCAAGAACCGTTCTTACCTACGCATCAAAACCACAACGATTTTTCGTCAAGTATGTGCTGTTTTAACCTTCAATAAGGAACGTGCGTAGTCACACTCGATTCAACTAAAGTTGGAGAAACTGAGACCCGCCAACTACCTGTGTGCGAAGCACGTCGGTAGAACCAGTCTCGCTAAGCGTACGCGTAATGTTGGTCCGGGCCGCTTTATCCAACAATACCGCCGAATCAAAGTATGACATGCTGGTAAGCAGTATGACTATTATCGCCCACAACTCACTTGTGTTCTACTCGTGCATATAACATCTACGCATAAACCTGGCTCGGATGCCACTGTTGGGTAACGTAGTAATTTCAAAAAAATTCCTATGCACACGCAAGATCATGGTGATGCATAGCAACGAGAGGAGAGAGTGTTGTCCACGTACCCTCGTAGACCGTAAGCAGAAGTGTTATGACAACGCGGTTGATGTAGTCGTACGTCTTCACGATCGACCGATCCTAGTACAGAAAGTACGGCACCTCCGCGATCTGCACGCGTTCGGCTCGGTGACGTCCCACGAACTCACGATCCAGCAGAATGTCGAGGGAGATCTTCGTCAGCATGACGGCGTGATGACGATGATGATGAAGTTACTGGGGCAGGGCTTCGCCTAAGCACTACGACTATATGACCGAGGTGGACTATGGTGGAGGGGGCACCACACACGGCTGGAAACAATCAACTTGTGTGTTCTAGGTTACCCCCCTGCCCCCGTATATAAAGGAGAAAGGGGGAAGGCCGGCCGGCCCTTGGGGTGCGCCAAGGAGGGGGAGGAGTCCTCCTCCTAGTAGGAGTAGGACTCCCCTTTCCTAGTCCAACTAGGAGGAGGAAGGGGGAAGGAAGGAGAGGGAGAGGAGAAGGAAAGGGGGCGCGCGCCCCCCTCCCTAGTCCAATTCGGACTCCCTATAGGGAGGGGGCGCGGCTGCCCCTTGTGGGATGCCTCCCATCTTCCCTATGGACCATGTAGGCCCAATAGTCCCCCCGGGGGTTCCGATAACCCCCCGGCACTCCGATAATTATCCGGTGACCCCCGGAGCTCATCCGGTGTTCGAATATAGTCATCCAATATATCAATCTTTATGTCTCGACCATTTTGAGACTCCTCGTCATGTTCGTGATCAC
The DNA here is from genome assembly GCF_018294505.1 of Triticum aestivum. Classification (NCBI taxonomy): domain Eukaryota; kingdom Viridiplantae; phylum Streptophyta; class Magnoliopsida; order Poales; family Poaceae; genus Triticum; species Triticum aestivum. Next base: position 144,385,285 of record NC_057796.1, on the reverse strand, counting down.
ATCCGGGACTCTGAACTATCTTCGGTACATCAAAACACATGAACTCATAATACCGATCGTCACCGAACGTTAAGCATGCGGACCCTACGGGTTCGAGAACTATGTAGACATGACCGAGACACGTCTCCGGTCAATAACCAATAGCGGAACCTAGATGTTCATATTCGCTCCCACATATTCTACGAAGATCTTTATCGGTCCAACTACATAACAACATACATTGTTCCCTTTGTCATCGGTATGTTACTTGCCTGAGATTCGATCGTCGGTATCTCAATACCTAGGTCAATCTCGTTACCGGCAAGTCTCTTTACTCGTTCCGTAATGCATCATCCCGCAACTAGCTCATTAGTCACATTGCTTGCAAGGCTTATAGTGATGTGCATTACCTAGAGGGCCCAGAGATACCGGTTAATACAATTCTAGCATGAATAATAAACATTTATCATGATATAAGGAAATATAAATAACAACTTTATAATTGCCTCTAGGGCATATTTCCTTCAGTTCTATAGGCCCAAAGTGCATCATCTAATTTCTTAGACCAATTCTTCCGGGACCTATTGACAGTCTTGTGCAAAATTAATTTTATTTCTCTATTGCTAAGTTCAACTTGACCACTAGACTGAGGATGATAAGGTGATGCAATTCTATGGTTAACATCGTACTTGGCAATCATTTTAAGGAAAGCACCATGAATAAAGTGTGAACCATCATCAGTCATTAAATATCTAGGGACTCCAAACCTTGGGAAAATAACTTCCTTACGCATTTTAATAGAGGTGTTGTGATCAGCACTACTAGTTGGACTAGCTTCTACCCACTTGTATACCCATTAGAGCAAGGAAAAGGTCCCATGTAATCAAATCCCCAAACATCAAATGGTTCAACAGCAAGTGAATAATTCATTGGCATTTCTTGACGCTTACCGATATTACCTATTCTTTGACATTCAACACAAGATAAGACAAACTTACGAGCATCCTTGAAAAGAGTAGGCCAATAAAACCCAAACTGCAATACCTTGTGAGCAGCTCTGTCTCCCGCGTGATGCCCTCCATAAGCTTCGAAGTGACATTTCCGTAGGATTTGTCCCTGTTCATGCTCAGGTACACAACGTCTAATAATACCATCTACTCCTTATTTATAAAGATGTGGATCATCCCAAAAGTAGTGTCTTAAATCACAGAAGAATTTTTTTTCTTTTGTTGGTATGTAAAGCTAGGTGGTAAATATTTAGCAACAATGTAATTAACATAGTCAGCATACCAAGGAGTGTTATGAGAAACATTTATTGCGGGTAGCTGCTCATCAGGACATTCTCCAACCTAGACAAGTTATCAGCTACAGGGTTCTCTGCTACTTTTCTATCAGTGATATGTAAATCAAATTCTTGTAGCAAGAGAACCCATCGAATAAGCCTAGGTTTAGCATCTTTATTTTCCATAAGATATTTAATAGCAGCGTGGTCGGTGTGAACAATTACTTTTGAATCAACAATGTAAGATCTAAATTTATCACAAGCAAACACCACTGCTAGAAATTCTTTTTCAGTAGTAGCATAATTTCTTTGAGCACGGTCTAGATTTTTACTAGCATAATGAATAACATTTAGTTTCTTGTCAAATCTTTGTCCTAGAACAACACCAACAGCATAATCACTAGCATCACACATAATTTCAAAAGGCAAGTTCCAGTCAGGTGGTTGAACAATAGGTGCAGAAATTAAGGCTTTCTTGAGTGTTTTGAAGGCTTCTAAACAATCATCATCAAAAACAAAAGGAACATACTTTTGCAAAAGATTTGTGAGGGGCTAGAAAATTCTTTGATAAATCTCCTATAGAAACCAGTATGACCTAAGAAACTACGAATACCTTTGATATCTTTAGGATGTGGCATTTTGTCAATTGCATCCACCTTAGCTTTGTCCACCTCAATACCTCCTTCAGAAATTTTGTGGCCCAAAACAATACCTTCATTAACCATAAAGTGGCACTTCTCCTAATTCAAGACAAGATTTGTTTGCTCGCATCTCCGCAAAACTCGATCAAGATTGCTTAAACAATCATCAAAAGACTTCCGATACACAGAAAAGTCATCCATGAAAACCTCAACAATATTTTCACAAAAGACAGAGAATATAGCAGTCATACATCTTTGAAAGGTTGCAGGTGCATTACATAAACCAAAAGGCATACGTCTATAAGCATAAGTTCCAAAAGGACAAGTAAACGTGGTCTTTTATAGTTGCTTTGTTTAATTTTCTAAAATCAATTACCATTCTATTGCCTATAACAATTATTTGTGGAATAAGTTCATTTTTATCATTAGGAACAACAGTAATACCTCCTTTCTTAGGGACACAATGAACAAGACTTACCCATCTACTATCAGCTATAGGATAGATTATACCTGCTTCGAGAAGTTTTAATATTTCGGTTCTTACCACTTCCTTCATCTTCGAATTTAACCACGTTGATGATCAACAACGGGTTTAGCATCAGGTTCCATATGAATCTTGTGCTGACATAGAGTGGGACTAATGCCCTTTAAATCATCAAGAGTATATCCAATGGCAGCTCGGTGCTTCCTTAGAACTTTCAATAATCTTTCTTCTTCATGTTCTGAAAGGTTAGCACTAATAATAACATGATATATCTTCTTCTCATCAAGATAAGCATATTCAAAGTGTCTGGCAATTGTTTTAATTCAAACACAGGATCACCTTTAGGTGGAGGAGGACCTCCTAGAGTTTAAATAGGCAAATTGTGTTTAAGCAAAGGACGTTGTTCAAAGAAAATCTTATCTATTTCATTTCTTTCATGCATATGGAAATCATTTTCATGCTCTAGCAGATATTGTTCTAGAGGATCAGTAGGAGGCACGGCAATAGAAGCAAGACCAATTATTTCATCCTTACTATGCAATTCTTTTTATGAGGTTTTCTACTAAACTTGGAAAAATTAAACTCATGAGACTCATCACCAAAGCTAACACCAACAGTTTGTTCCTCACAATCTATTTTAGCATTAACGGTGTTCAAGAAAGGTCTACCAAAGATAATGGGACAAAATTCATCTTATGGTGAACCAAGAACAAGAAAATCAGTAGGGTATTTTATTTTCCCACACAAGACTTCAACATCTCTAACAATCCCAATTGGTGATATGGTATCTCTATTAGCAAGTTTAATAGTAACATCTATATATGTCTTCTATCTCCGCGGGTGCTATATCATTCATAATTTCTTGATATAAGGTAAAGGGAATAGCACTCACGCTAGCACCTATGTCACATAAACCATGATAAAAGTGATCTCCTATTTTAACTGAGACAACGGGCATGCCAACAACGGGTCTATGATTATCCGTTTTATTGGGTTTGGCAATTCTAGCAGCTTCATCACAGAAGTAAATAACATGCCCATCTATATTTTCTTCCAGGAGATCCTTAACCATATCTACACTAGGTTCTACTTTGATTTGTTCATCAGGTTTAGGTGTTCTAATATAACTTTTGTTGACCACAGTTGAAACTTTAGAATGTTCCTTGATCCTAACAGGGAAAGGTGGTTTCTCAATATAGGCAGTAGGAATAACTGGATCAACATTATAAATAATACTTTCCTCTTTAGCTAGTACTGGTTCTTTAATTTATTTTTTAATAGGTGGGTGATATTTAAACCACTTCTCCTTAGGGTGATCAACATGAGTAGCAAATGATTCACAAAAGGAGGCTACTATCTCAGAGTCAAGTCCATATTTAGTGCTAAACTTTTGAAAAGCATCGGTATTCATAAAGATTTAACACTATCAAACTTGAGCTTAATACCTGACTCTTTACCTTCGTCGAGTTCCCAATATTTAGAGTTGCATTTAATTCCTTCCAAAAGATCCCACCGGAATTCAATAGTCTTCTTCATAAAAGAACCAACACAAGAAGTATCAAGCATGGATCGATCATTATGAAAAAGCCGAGCATAATTTTTTTGGATAATAATTTCTCTTGAGAGCTCATGATTGGGGCATGAATATAACATTGACTTAATCCCCCCCCCCAGCTAGAGAGATACTTTCTCCTTCACGAGGCCAAAAATTATATATGTAATTCCGATCACGATGAACTAGATGCATAGGATATTTTTTTTGGTGAAACTCCAATTTCAATCGATTCCAATGCCAAGATCCAATATCATCGCATAGCCTATACCATGCCAATGCTTTTCACTTCAAAGATAAAGGGAAAACCTTCTTCTTAAATTCATCTCCGGGTAAATCTGCAAGCTTAAACAATCCACAAATTTCTTCCACATATATCAAGTGCATATCAGGATGTTCGGTTCCATCTCCTGCATAAGGATTAGCTAGCAGTTGTTCTATCATACCCGAAGGGATTTCATATTCAATATTTTCAGTAGGTGCAATAGGTTGAGGGGTAACTAATTGTGGTTCCGGTCGACGTGAAGATACCACGAACAAACCCTTCAAAAATTGTTTTTCATAGTAACAAGTGACAATAAATTTCAGCACGTAGTAATAATTTTTCCTTACCAATTTCCACTTACCAAGAGCGCTTCACTCCCCGGCAACGGCGCCAGAAAAGAGCCTTGATGACCCCCAAGTATATGGGATCAATTGTAATCCTTTTCGATAGTAACAGTGTCAAGCCCAAGAAGGAGTAGAAGGAAATGAGAAGTGGTTTTCAGGAAGGTAATGTGTGCAAGCGCTGAAATTGTAAGTAACAGAGTAGTTTGATAGCAAGATAATTTGTAACGAGCAAGTAATGATAGTAGTAACAAAAGTGCAGCAAGATAGCCCAATCCTTTTGAAACAAAGGACAGGCCAAAACGGTCTCTTATACTCTCTCCGTTCCAAAATAGATGACTCAACTTTATACTAAAGTTAGTACAAAGTTGAGTCATCTATTTTGGAATAGAAGGAGTAGTAAGCAAAGCGTTCTTGAGGGTACGCGGGAATTTCATCTAGTCACTTTCATCATGTTGATTCGATTAGTGTTCGCTACTTTGATAATTTGATATGTGGGTGGGCCGGTGCTTAGGTGCTGTTCTTACTTGAACAAACCTCCTACTTATGATTAACCCCCTCGCAAGCATCTGCATCTACGAGAAAAGTATTAAGAATAAATTCTAACCATAGCATTAAACTTTTGGATCCAATCGGTCCCTTACGAAATAGCGCATAAACTAGGGTTTAAGCTTATGTCACTCTCGCAACCCATCATCTAATAACTACTCCACAATGCATTCCGTTAGGCCAAAACATGGTGAAGGGTCATGTAGTCGATGTTCACATGACACCACCAAGGGAATCACAACATACATATATACTATCAAAATATCGAACACATATCAAGTTCACATGATTACTTGCAACATGATTTCTCCCGTGATCTCAAGAACAAAAGTAACTACTCACAAATAATAATCATGCTCAAGATCAGAGGGGTATTAAATAGCATATTGGATCTGAACATATAATCTTCCACCAAATAAACCATATAGTAATCAACTACAAGATGTAATCAACACTACTAGTCACCCACAAGCACCAATCTATAGTTCCAGTACAAAGATTGAACACAAGAGATGAACTAGGGTTTGAGATGAGATGGTGATGTTGAAGATGTTGATGGAGATTGCCCTCCCCAAGATGGGAGAGTTGTTGGTGATGATGACAACGATGATTTCCCCCTCTGGGAGGGAAGTTCCCCTGGCAAAATCGCTTCGCTGGAGGGCAAAAGTTCTCCTGCCCAAGTTCCTCCTCGAGACGGCGGCGCTCCGTCCCGAAAGTCCTCCCCTTATTTTTTTCTAGGTCAAATGACTTATATACTAGAAGATGGGCACCGGAGGTGGGCTGGGCTGAGCACAACCCACCAGGGCGCGCCTGGGGGCCAGGTGCGCCCTGGTGTCTTGTGCTCACCAGGTGGACCCCCTCCGGTGGTTATTTCTCCAGTATTTCTTATTTATTCCATAAAAAATCCTCGAGAAGTATTAACTCATTTGGAGTTGTGTAGAATAGGTAGCCTGACATAGCTTTTTCAGGTCCAGATTTCCAGCTATCGGAATTCTCCCTCTTTGTGTGTACCTTGCTTATTATGAGAGAAAAGGCATTAGAATTACACCAAAAAGCATTATTATGAATAAAACATTATAAATAATAGTAGGTAAACATGATGCAAAATGGACGTAATAACCGTTGCCAAGTGAGTGTGGGCGCTAGGGGGGTCCTTCCCACACGACCCAGAAACCGTCGGGGATGGGCGAGGGGCTACTGACGATCGCCATAGAATAAACGTATGAGAAGCCGCCCCAGTCCCACACGTTACATCTCGATGTTACGTTTCTGATCAGGGAGACATCCCAAATGATTACGCCGCTATAGTCGTGTGAAAAAGGTGGACATCAACATTTTATCTACCGATATGTTTGTGATAGGTACGTTATCGCACACGGTTCAAGAATGTAAAATGTATGTGGTGCCTCTACTAACGCCAACGTGTCCATTTTCATAACTGTGTGCGATTGGTATTTTTATCACACACGCACACTGGTTTGAAACGTTTGTCGTATTACCATGAATCACACACGCATAACATATGGAACTGTGTGTGTGTCCGTCGGGCATCACAAATGTTTCATGTCAAAGAACCGTCTGTTCTCTTTTTTCATCGCACACGCTGTTTTCTTTCTAACCGTGTGCACATTATTTTATTAGCTCCTATATATTTTTATTTTTTCCTGTAATTTATTATTCGAATTGGAAATTTTGAAATATGAAACGTGCAATTCAAATTCTCAGCACAATGGTTCAACAACGAATCCATAAATAAAATTGTCAGTACAATATGTTCAGTAATTATAGGATTACAGGATTAGACAGCAATTAACTATGATGAACCACAATATTTAAAGGCGGTAAAGGTGAAGAGACATGTGTAAATCATTTTGACTGCCGACGGTGTTGAAGAAGCGGCATGCCCATAATGTGCCTTCCTGGATGCCATAGGCACGAACCACTTTTGTCCAACCCCTTGTGATGATCGCCTGCCCATCCTTCACCGCCTTCAGCAAGACTTCTAGAGCATTATCATGGTAGCATGAATTATATACTTTAACCTTAGTTGCCTCCACTCCGGTCATGTAGTTTGCAAGGTAATCATCAGTAAATAGCTTCGGAAACCACTTAAAAGAGTAGAATATCATATACTGAGGTCTAATAGAGTAAGTTGTTGTGGGCAGGGGGAAAAGGCAACACATTACTTACCATCCTAAAGTTCACTATTGTCTTGGACAAAGTGTAAATAAAGAGCTTAATTCCTATCACCCATTTCTTTTGCCTAACAATCTTTCTTAGTTTCCTCACTTGACGCTTGTTCATGAATATCTCATTGCCCCATACGCAAAAGGGATCGAAGCATGGATCAGTACCGCTCATATATGTACCTACAAGCAACCAGTAATGTTAGAAGCTAAACTAAGTTTGCACAAATGATGTAAAATACAACTACCTACGTTCCTAAGTGCAAGTATTTTTAGAGATTTCAATATGAACTACATACGGATGTATATAGAATTATAAATATAGTTTAGATTAGAATCTAGATTCACTCATTTTGCTCCTTATGTAGTCTATATTGGAATCTCTAAAAATACTTATATTTAGGAATAGATGGTGTATAAGACATGGGATGCAGCTAACCTCGACGACAAACAACAACATCGCCCATTGTAGCCCTGTGCAAGTACATGGAAAGCCAATGTTAACTACAACAGGGTTAACATCCACCAAAAATAGCAAATGGTAATAAAACGGCAGGATCCGTAGTGATATCTTCATTGTGAAAGAGTAGCACGGTAGCAAAGGGACGGATTAAAAATGGATGCAACTTTTAATTGCAACAGGCTTAACAGCATCATAATTCATGTTAAGTTTGTAGCCATTGAAATACAACTGTTTAAAAATGGATACAACTGTTAATTGCAACAGGCTTAATGGCCATTGAAATCGGTACTGATAAAAATGCAATTGGCAGAGTTAAACATCATAAGGCAGGTGCTGCCAGAGTAGATAATGGCCCAGTTGTCTATAAAAATGTAGGGAAAATAGCTAAAAGTTGTTAGGCCTGTTTACTACAACATGCTTAATACATCGACCGTACAAAACATAGCCATTAATTACAACTAGTATTGGTAAGATTGAACTGGTGAGTACATACTTGGTAAGTCCTGAGAGGTAGTTGCTGGGGCACTTCATCTTGGCCAGAGCCCGCCCAAAGGCAGCGGCGACGGAGGCGAGCTGTTCCTCCGGTTCAAAGCGTGGATCAGTGCCACTGACATGCATGTGTACCTATAGGCAACCAGTGAATGGTAGAAGTTAAACTACACTTGCACAAATGATGTGAAATACTGTAAGACATGGGATGCAGCTAACCTCGACGGCAAACAACAGCATCGGCCATTATGACCCTGCGTAAGTACATGGACAGGCATGTTAAGTACAATAGGGTTAGCATCCACCAAAAATAGCAAATTGGAGCATCTCTAGTATATCTTCATTGTAAAGAGTAGCATGGTAGCAAAGGGACAGATTAAAAAATGGATACAACTGCTAATTGCAACAGGCTTAACAGCATCCTAAGTCATGTTTTGTAAGTTGTAGCCTTTGAAATACAACTGTTTAAAAATGGATTCAACTGTTAATTGCAACAGGCTTAATAGCCATTGAAACCGATACTGATCAAAATGCAATTGGCAGAGTTAAACATCACAAGGCAGGTGCTGCCAGAGCAGAGAATGGCCCAGTTGTCTATAAAAAGGTAGGGAAAATAGCTAAAACGTGTTAGGCATGTTTACTAGAACATGCTTAATACATCGACTGTACAGAACATAGCCATTAATTGCAACTAGTATTGGTAAGATTGAACTAGTGAGTAGATACTTGGTAAGTCCTGAGAGGTAGTTGCTGGGGCACTTCATCTTGGCCAGAGCCCGCCCAAAGTCAGCGGCGGCGGAGGCGAGCTGTTCCTCCAAGTCGAAGTGTGGATCAATGCCACCGACATGTGTACCTACAAGCAACCAGTAAATGCTAGAAGTTAAACTACAATCGCACAAATGATGTGAAATACTGTAAGACATGGGGTGCAGCTAACCTCGACGGCAAACAATAGCATCGGCCGTTATGACCCTGCGTACGTACATGGACATGCATGTTAAGTACAATAGTGTTAGCATCTACTAAAGTTAGCAAATGGGCAGCATCTCTAGTGATATCCTGAGTCATGCACTAGTACAGCGAGCTCCTAAACAAACGGTTTTTAACCCCTTTCCACGACGGCATTTGGAACCATCGCCAAGTGAGTGTGGGTGATAGGGGGTCCTTCCCACACAACCCAGAAACTGTCAGGGATATGCCCTCCTGGCACACACGCTTGGCAGAATGAGGTCGTGTGCGACCGGCGAGCGCTCAAATACGTAAATACGTATAATAGAGCTAACAAAATACAATTATACGGCGAAATTGTTTCCGCTCGCAAGTACATCCCACACAGTGAGTCCCCGCTAAACGTTTCCGTTTGTATGTACATCCACAAAGTCGCTCCAAGGAAAACGTTTTCGTTCACAGGTACATCACACACAATTTTTCCCGTTAAATCGCTTGCGTTATTGAATATATCACACACGGTCCGTGGAAGAAACTGTGGCAAAGGCTGTCCATCACACACAGTTCTCATGTGGTAAATGTTTGCGCAAGGTGGCCTAACGCAAACAGTTTTCAAGAGAAAGTCATGTGTGATCGTTCGTTGATCCAACACGGTTACTGTGTGCGTTGCCTGAGGTCATCGCCCACGGTATTTTTTCAACAACCGTTTGCAATAGCAAAACCCAATTAGCAGGCTAATTCGCCAGTAGCAGGCTAATTATCCGATTATTCATAATCCATTTATTAATCTAATTGACAGTTCATATTAAGCACACAATATATTTCATTTTCATAATTAAAATACATCAGAGTACAACATCATATAGCTTCAGCACTCAGCTAGCCCATTACACAACTACACCAGGACCAAGTTTCACATGCAACATCTATAACCTTTCGAAATTAGCATCATAGACGGTACATAGACAGATGTATCTCATCTGGAAAACTGCTGAAGCAGAAGGCAAATATTGAGCCTTCATTGATGTTGAAGGTCTTTGTAACTTTAGGCCAGTGCCTGTGGATGATTGACCGTCCATCCTTCGTCCTCTTCAGGAACACTTCAATATTGAACCGTGGGTGTTGTATGAATACCTTCCTCGCCTCCTGACCATACAGGTGGTTTGAGACGTAATCATCAGTGAACTGCTTTGGAAAGGCCTGAAAACAAGGATGTGCATAAATATCTTCTCTATATTGGAAATGGGGCAAAGGAATAAAAAAGGCAAGGTATAATAGTTAGTACCATCCTGTAGTGAACTGATGTCTTCTTCATTGTGCAGACAAAGATCTTGTTGTTTTTTGTCGCTAATTTCTTTATCCTAACAATCTTTCTGAGTTTCTTGACTTGACTGATATTCATGGACAACTCATTTCCCCATATGCAAAAAGGGTCGAACAGTGGGTCAAAACCTCTGACAGCAGGACCTACATGTGCAAGACCAAATTGTTAAAAACCTAAATATTAGAATGGTTCCTGCAATTGCACAATAATGTGCTATTAGACAACGGACCATGCACGTGCTAACCTCGATTGTAAACCTCAGTGCTTCCCATTGTTTCCCTGCAACACATATAAGGTAGTTAGTCATCAGGTTAAGTAAGGGTTCGCATGCTATCAGTAAAATATGTTGATGAAAAATAATCACATTGCAGATTCATCAGATTAATTCAAGCCACACGGAAAACCCATTTATCCAAACCAAGCATGATTAAGAACTAGGAAATATAGCACTTGTATATGTTTCTCATGTATTAAGTGCAGCCAAATTCGATTTATTCCTCACATGCACAACAATACAAAATTCTACCCACGACAATTGGACATCGCATTGCAGAATTGAACCAAGCAGTTAACTAAACACCACAACAAATGAACCAAACATTAACTGAGCACCACATTGCACAATATAACATACTCCTAATAGAAGATCAGACAGTTAACCAACAGTTAACTACAGCCAATTGTAGCAATTGTATTTGTTTCTCATGTATTTACTACAGCCAAATTCAATTTATTCCTCACATGGTATACAATAACAGAATGCACCCACAATTTTGTAAATAAATTTGATTTATTTCTCACATGGAAGACAATACAAAATTACAACCTGAAGAATTGAACATCACATTTGCAGAATTGAACCAAACAGTTAACTGAAGACGACAACTAATTAACAAAATAGTTAATAAGTGAGCACCACACTGCACGACATATAGAACATATACACTAGAGCAACAGATTGCATGGTAAAATTAGATAGCACAATTCACTAGAATTTGTGAAGGAAAGGCAGGAGCAGCACACGCAACGGGTAAACTGAGCATGCTTAACCGGCGTAGCTAGCCAATGGCAAGGCGCTCCTTCAAGATCTGGGGGTCGGCACGAATGGCAGCCATCGCGACCTCATCCGCGCGTGCGGCCGCGATTTGCTTCTCAGCTGCCAAATGCTCGTTGAGGTCCTGGCTATACTGTGTGTACCATGGCTTGGGCCGGCTCTTATTTGATGGAGGGGTCGGTGATTTGGGTGGAAGGTGTCGCACTCGCGCCGGCGGTATGGGCATGGGATGTGGAAGGAGCAGGAGGATGGGGGCGGGTGTGGATTACCTGCCAGGATAGGCGAGGCCGAGGAGTGTGAAGGAGGGTCGCTGGCGAGGAGGCGGCGGCGCTGCAAGCAAGGAGTGAAGGTTTCAACTTGGAAAGGAAGCCGGAAAGAGGGGAAATGTGGCTTTTGGTAAGGGGGAGGGGGCGTGGAGGTAGATATTTCCGCGGAAGCCGAAAATTTGGAATCGCTTCCTCCAAAAAACTGGCGCGCAAAGTGTTATCAGACACGGTCCCTTATTCAGAACTGTGTACGATATGTGAACATCACAAACGATTCAGATAGCTTAACCCGTGTGTGTTGACTTTGAACATCAAAAATTTGGTTCGAATTTCCCTGGTTACAGTGGTCATCCACGTCATTGCATAATATGGGTACACAAAGGAGACTAACTTCTTAATCGAGCAAGTTCAGCAATTAAACAGAGCTAGCTGACCTAAACATTACTCTAACAAATTAAAGACCGGCGCTCTTAATTAAACAAAACAAAGAGTACTACTATGGCTGGTGCTCGTCGATCTCTGATGCCGCCTCCATGCCCAGCTCGCGCCTGACGGTCTCCCGGGGAAGGGGCTCCATGGCATCAATTGCACCATACTCCGCAAGAATCTCGCCATCCGCGTGCGCCATATCTTTGGAATAGGCCACCACGAGCTGGGCGTGGGCGGCCGCGATCTGGGCTCTGGCGGGCTCCGTCGTGGCAAGGTATGCCATGCAGGAACGGATGGCTGCTCGAACTCTCTCGGCGATTGCCAGCTCTTCGGCTGTGGGTTGTCGACCGTTATCGGAGAAGCTTCGTTCGATTTGTGCGATCACCGCCACGAGCTAGGCGTGGACGACCTCGACATGGTAGTGGGCGGCCTCCAGCAGGGCTAAGGCCGCCGCTGCAGAACGGACAGCTGCTGTGCCGCTCTCGCCAGTTGCTATCCCCGAGGCAAATGTTGTTGCCGCCGCCTGAGAAGCAACAATGGCTGTTTGGGCTGCCTTGGCTGCCCGGACGCTGACTGCGGTCACCCTCATGAAGCTTGTTAGCACGCGCCTGGCGGCTGCGGCCGCGCTCTCGCCGGAGTGGGCCGCCGAAGTTGCCCTCACGACGTGGATCCACGTCCCCATCTTTCACCGGCGATGAATGAACAGTGACATGATATTTGGGGAGTGAGCTAGTGTGCTTGACACGCCGGCTGCGGACTGTAGCCGACGCACCTTCTCTCGTAATTCATGTGCGTACTATACACCGACGGTGCTCCAAGATATTTTGTGCTGCATCTCACACGGTTGGTGATAATAAACTGTGTGCGATCTACTTGATTTATCATCTTGATCATTTGAATTACGTAATGGGGTCATAGCTACAAAGGATGGTGTTTGAATTGTTAGAACTTTTATATGCTGTGGACATGCAACTATAGGTGTGTCATAAAAAAATTGAATTATTCAGGGTTCGTTTGTACATTTTTATACATTAACTGGGTTTTACAGGCATTTTATGTGCATAATTCAAATTTGAACTACATGCACATGCTCCAGTGCATATAAACTTATTGAAAAATCAAATATGTGTCCTTGGTTGCATGCTTAGGTCCCATGCAAGAAATGGGAATGAATTTCAAACACCCTGCCACCGTCACTCGGCCGCGAACATTGAGATACCTGGTTTTTAAATTCAAGTAAATCCAAAACTCGTCTGAAATTCATGAAACTTGGCATGCTATCATGTAGCGGCATCAACATGCCATGGTAAAAATTTTGTCCCATTTGGGGTAGGTTGGGTATAAGCTTCTCACAAACCAGAGCTTCTCACAAAGCGTGATGGTTTCGGTAGGGAACGTGCCACCTTTGGGGACGAAACGATATCCGTTGCCTCTTATTGCTTTCAAAATTTTTGAGTGTCAACATAGAACAACAAGAGTGTTTTGTTCAATTTTGGAATTTTTCGGGGTTCGTTTGGATATTTTTATGCATTAACTGAGTTTTCAATGCATTTATGTGCATAATTCAAATTTGAACTACATGCACATGCTCCAGTGCATATAAATTGGTTGAAAAATCAAATATGTGTCCTTGGGTGCATGCTTAGGTCCCATGCAAGAAATAGGAATGAATTTCAAACACCAGGGCACTGTTGATTGCCGGCAAAACATTGAGATGCCTGGTTTTTAAATTATAGTAAATCCAAAATTCGTCTGAAATTCATGAAACTTGGCATGCTATCATGGAGCGGCATCAACATGCCGTGGTACAATTTTTGTCCCATTTGGGGTCAGGTTTGGGTATATGCTTCTCACAAACTGGAGCTTCTCACAACAAGCATGATGGTTTTCGGTAGGGAACGTGCCACCTTTGGGGACGAAACGATATCCATTGCCTCTTATTGCTTTCAATTTTTTTCTCGTGTAAACATAGAACAACAGGAGTGTTGTGTGAATTTTTGTGATTTTTGGGGTTCGTTTGGACATTTTTATGCATTAACTGAGTTTTCAATGCATTTATGTGCATAATTCAAATTTCTACTACATGCACATGCACCAGTGCATATAAATTGGTTGAAAAATCAAACCTGTGTCCTTGGGTGCATGCTTAGGTCCCATGCAAGAAATGGGAATGAATTTCGAACACCAGGGCACCGTTGATTGCCGGCAAAACATTGAGATGCCTGGTTTTTAAATTCTAGTAAATCCAAAACTCGTCTGAAATTCATGAAACTTGGCATGCTATCATGGAGCGGCATCAACATGCCGTGGTACAAATTTTGTCCCATTTGGGGCAGGTTTGGGTATATGCTTCTCACAAACCGGAGCTTCTCACAACAAGCATGATGGTTTTCGGTAGGGAACGTCCCACCTTTGGGGACGAAACGATATCCATTTCCTCTTATTGCTTTCAAATTTTTTTCTCGTGTCAACATAGAACAACATGAGTGTTGTGTGAATTTTTGTGATTTTTCGGGGTTCGTTTGGACATTTTTATGCATTAACTGAGTTTTCAATGCATTTATGTGCATAATTCAAATTTGAACTACATGCACATGCTCCAGTGCATATAAATTGGTTGAAAAATCAAATCTGTGTCCTTGGGTGCATGCTTAGGTCCCATGCAAGAAATGGGAATGAATTTCAAACACCAGGGCACCGTTGATTGCCGGCAAAACATTGAGATGCCTGGTTTTTAAATTCTAGTATATCCAAAATTCTGTTAACCATTCACGTGACGCCACATGTCTTGGTTTTAATGGCTGTAGGAGGTGTCGTGAGGACAGCTGCTTGACCTTGACTGAACGGGAGACGTGCGAGCGCCGTCCGGTGCACAGGCTGACCGAGAGGCGTGCAAGCTGTCCTCGAGTATGCAGGCTCACCGGGAAGTGTGCGAGCTGTACGCTGCGCAGGCTCACTGGGAAGCGAGCCCTTTGACTTCCATGGCCGCCCGCCTTGCTCGCATCCTCTCCATTAATGGCGCCCAAGCCACAGTTTAATTCACTTTTTAAATATAAAACACTCATCGCAAACGTTTTAGTTAGAACACTTGTATGCAAACCGACAGCTTCCCAGGAAGCCAAGAGAAAATGTGCCGAGCAGGATTTCTGCAGCTCTTGATCGCAAACGATTTAGATAGAACACCCGTATGCAAAGTGAGAGCAGCGCAGGATTTGTGCATCCCTTCAACGAAAATTGTTGTTTTGGATGACCCATGTGCAACCACGTACAAACAATTTGGTAAGATTTGCATCTGTCATATTGGGTATGTTGCCATTTGTCAAACTGGAAAGATTTGCATTTGTTGATCCAGTAATGTTGCCATTTGTCAATCCTTGTAACACTGCGATTTGTCAAAATATGCAGCTAGAAATCATTAGCACTATGTAATATTTGCAACTAAAATTTGGTAATTAAGCATAGATCTCATTCATAGATTAAGCAATCGTTCTTAATTTATACAAACAGTTCAACTCAACAGCTGAACCGACCAAACTTCTCCGCAATTGTTGCCAACCATGTACTGAAATAGCTAGTACAACTATATATACTAGCTAATTTTAAGTACGTTGTACAGTTCGACCACACATCTATAATCAGATGAACTGAACAAAATAGCCCCTAAATACTACTACTACCACGGAGGGGCTTTGTGCTACTTCCGGCAGCCTCTCCTCTACCGAGCGCGCTCAGTAAAAGGCGGAGGAGGAGGAGGAGCCTACGGACGAGCTGGAAAAATGCAATACGGTGCCTGCCGCTGCTACACGTTCAGCGACGCTCGCTAGCTCGAACGCCCACTGCCGCTCCAGACGATCCCTCGAAGCAGCCGGACTGCTTATAGATCTCCTGATTCCTCGCCTCTGCGTTGGCGTGTGCTGCGGCCACAGCTGCGGTAAGGCTCTTTGTGTGCTCGACGAGGCGCTCCTCCTCCTCCTGCAGGAACTCGATGTAGTGCGCAAGGTCGCTGACGCACGTGCGGGCCTCCACCTCCGCCTCCCTCCTTCGGGCGACGGTGGCAGAGCGGGTGATGATCCCGGCGGTCGACGGTGGGCTGGCAGCCACGGCGGCCGACGATGGGGTGGCGGCCACGACCACCACCTCCCGCCTTCGGGCCGCGGTGGCGGAGCAGGTGATGGCCACGGTGTCCGGCGGTGGGGTGGCAGCCACGACGGCCACCTCCCGCCTTCGGGCCGCGGCGGCGGAGCGGGAGATGGCCCTAGCTTTCGACGGTGGTGTGGCGGCAACGGCGGCCGACAACAGCTGCCGACGGGCAGCGGCGGCGGAGCGTGTGGTGGGTGTTCCACGCACACCCAACAGGGACGCCACGCGCACTACACTACGTCGGGGACTGCGCCGCCGACGTGGTGCAGCCTCCCAGCTGGAGCTGTCCTTTGATGACGGCGGAGTGGCTGAGTGACAACGACGGACTGGTGCCATTGGCGATTGTGGGAGAAGCAGACGAGATAAGCTACAGGGAGGGAGGGGAAAATGCGACGCAGGACTCACCGGCCGTGAGGGTTTTTATAGCAGGCTAGTAAGCATTGGGATTTTGGGGGATTTCACCAAGTCGGGCGGGAAGCTTGCGCGGGAACCTGCGAGGTTGCATGGGAACGGGCTCACCGACGATTCATTGGCGCCACCGTTTGGCCAAAAGAACGCCCCCGCGCGTTGCGTAACCTTGCGCTGTAAACCGTCTGTGGCAGCGGGGTGACAAGATGTGCGAGAGGAGGACGAGAGGACACGTACACATACAGTTAATAAAAAACATTTGCGATTTAATTACGTACTATACCCCCATCCTGGTTTTTAAGTAGGATTTAACTAATAAAATACGAATGCATGTCGCCATAGATTATATCGTTGGAGTCGTATTTGAACATAGTTTCCAGCTATACACTTTTTGTAACATGCATTAACACTTTTTTGCTTAAATTTAAGGTTATACACCAGCAAGCGTTTGCCCGCAACACACACGGCTTATTCCATCGCAAACAGCTCTGATGGATCAACTGTCTGCCACGTATCGCACACGCAACTCTAATCTGATTCGTGCTTGATTTCTCCGACATCGCTCGCACAATTCGTCTTATTTGCCACGTATCACTGTGCCGTCCTCTGCTCGCGTCCCTCGACAAGCTCTGCTCGCCGTTAGGCGCCTCAGCGTGTTGTGCTCGCCATTAGGCGCCGCGGCGTGCTCTGTCGCGTCCGTTGGCGCGCTTTGCTCACGTCCGTCGGCGCACTCGGCTTGTGGACAACTTTTCCTTGAGGCGACCGTGGAGCGCTTTGCTCGCGTCCCTTCACGCGCGCTCTGCCAGCGATTGGGCGTGCGCACGATCACGTCGGGGGGCCCATATGCATGCGGTTGCGCCGCGCGCGTTGCCACGCGATGCAGTTACGTGCGGCATGATGGAGTTACGCGCTACAAATTAGAACTGCCATCAGGGCCTGCCGATATTCCTGCCCGTCCGGCTTCCCCTTTAATTCCCGCGGCCATTATAACCTTAGTCTCTTCAACCTTTCGATCGTGCCCCACAACACAACAAGCACACCCACGACGACACATATAGAGGTGATGTCCGGCAGCACTCCAATGGAGTTCGGCGAGCAAAGAGTGGAGACCCACGCGAGGGAGGCGGATCTCTCGGTGGTGTACACCATTGACCCGGCCGTGGTGGACGACTACATCAACAACGTTGGGCAGTTGCTTGCTGGAGACAAGTACAAGGTGGTCGGCATCGACCTCCAGTACACCGCCGATCATCACGGCATAGATCAGAAGGTTGCCGTCGCCCAGTTGTGCGTGCGCCATCATGTCCTCATCTACCACTACTGCATGGCCAGAGAGCCTTGCGACCGTTTCAACAGGTTTGTCAACAGCATTGATTACAAGTTCGCCATGGTGGATACCACCAACGATGTAAAAGCGCTCAGTGTTACGGGCTTGGCCTGCAAGAACCTTGTCGAAATCCGTGACCACTACACGGTTTGGGGCAGCACGAAGAAGGACTCCCTGGTCGGACTCGCCTCGGCCATCATCGACCCCTACTACGAAAAGATGAAGCAGGATGCCCAGAGAACAAGTCCCGTATCCTGGCACGGGGTCTGGATGCGGCAACTGGATGAACCTCACATCGGGTTTGCGGCCAAGAGCGTGTACACATGCTACGAGATGCATAGGCAGATCGTTGACATGAGGAAGTGCCTCGTTACCCAAATCGACGAGCCCGGATCGAGCCACAAGCAGAGCAAGCGTCACAAGAAGTAGATGATGATTAGATGATCGTTTATGCTAGTTAATCATGCATGTAATATATAGTTTACTTTATTGGTGTGTGTGGAAATGTCATGTGTGTAGAAGCCACCTATGTAATTATGCATGTAATAGTTTACTTTGGTGTGTGCAAATGCCATGGTTGTAGTAGCCACCTATGTAAGTGGATGTTTAATTTGGTTATGCAAGCATGTCCTTATAAGTGTGTGTGTATATATATATGTGTGTTGTTGTTCTGTATGCAATCCCATCGCACAACACACACGTCTTATTAGCAGCAACCGTCTATGTTATTATCGGTCTTCACACACATTTCTGATTATAAACCTGTTTGCCGCGTATCACACACATCTTGTTAAGTTGAACCGTTTCAGTTCTCATGTCTCAACGCAAACAGTTCATCCGACTGAACCGCATGCCATATATCGCACACACCTTGATCTGGCTGACCGTTTCTTTTGTGTTGCCTAATCACAAACAGTTCATCCGAGTGAACCATATGTTGTGTATCGCACACGCCTTCATCTGGCTGCCCGTTTCTCTTGTTCCTCCTCATCGCAAACAGTTAATTGAACTGAACCATATGCCCTTCATCGCACATACAACTAAAACCTGAACCGTGTTTGATGCATCCGTCATCACAAACATTTTATACATTTTTGACGGTTTTCATACAGCACCGTTTGCGATTATTGCATCGCACACAGTTTCTCGAAGGGTCTCTGATCGTAGTGTCGCGTTAGCAGCATCCTGTAGTAGTAATGTATTGTAAGTTTGTTGCTGGTATTGATGAAATTGAGCTAGACAGTTAATATTTGAACATCACACAGTGTGTAGTACTGAAATAAACAAGGCATGAACATGCTTAATGCATCAACCTACAAATCATAGCCGTTGCAAGTGGTATTGGTAAGATTTAGCTGGTCAGATCTTACCTGTTAAGTCCTGGGTGGTAGTAGCTGGGGCACTTCATTTGGGCCAGAGCCTGCACCATGTCGGCGGCGGTGGAGGCGAGGTGTTCCTCCGGGTCAACACGCACAGCGGCCATCGCGCCATGGACCGCCATCAGCTCCTGGCGGTGGGATTTGGAGGCATGAGGATGTTTCGTAGGCGCCATTTAAGCAATCAGGCCGGGGTCATGATAGAGATCGGTGGGTTACCTGACTGGATCCGAGCAGAACGTACATGTGGTTGAAGCTGTGGTTGCGGCAGCGACAGTTTGAGCTGCCGGTAGGGGAGGCGCGGGGGGGGGGGGGGGGGGAGATACTGAAGAAATTTGATGGGTGGGGATGTGGATGGAGGAATAAATTCTAAAATCGTGCGCCTAATGAAAATTTCGCTGCAAAACCTGAAACTCGGGCGGGGGAAACAGACAACACAAACGAAGCGCGTAAAATACTCGTGTGCGAGAAAATAGAAAATTGGCAGATCCCGTCTCCAAAAAAATGTACACGTGTAGTTGATTTTTTTCGGTCAATGGAACGCCTGGTTTATTAGGAAACATCGCACAGGTAACTGACTTATGCATCATTAATGCAAAAAACGCAGACGGGTACCGCATAGAAACCGTGTGTTTTGTGATCTTCTAATGATTAACGCAAAAAAACGCACACGGGCACACATGCTAATCAACGCTCAAAGCCCTCAAAGGATGCTCTTACCGACATTGTACGTTAATACTACAAACTTAAAGTACTACTGGTAATTTTCTCTAATACTACAAACTTAAACTACTTCTCACATGCTGCCATCGGAGCATGCTGGCCAGACGCCGGCGATCTCCTTCCCGGCCTTGTAGGCGGCAGCCCACCGTGCTTCGATCTCCGCCAAGCTCTCCTCACCACGGTGTGCGGCCTCTTCTTTCTTGCGGCGGCGGGACTCTCTTTTCTTGACAGCGTTCTGCCTTTTCCGCTCCTTCTGTGCGGCTTTGGCCACCTCTAGATCCACCACCCATTGGGCCATGTCAGCCTCAAAGTTCGGCCACGTAACTGTGTGGCCGCCAGCGGTGATGAACTCGGCGTGGCGAGATGCCATCACTTCCTTACCATGTGTGCGGTCGTGGGCGGCAAGGAACGCGGCGCGGCGGGATGCCATCGCTTCCTTACCAGTTACTGTGTGCCGTGATGCCATGAATGACGGTTGGAGAGACCTGTGGGATGGAGGGGCCGGGCAGCCGTACAGTGTGGTGGTATTCAAGAGCTCAACGACAAACGACAACAGAAATTTGGCTTCCCTTACAATTTTGCTCGTTCATTATCGCACACGGTTCATCTCTGTCGCTTCCGGAAACCGTGTGTGCTGAGCCTATTGTGTGTTGTGTTATGATTGGCCGAAACCCCAGCCACGCGGATCACGCGGGCGCACCATAGGATGTGCCGCGATCGAACGGCAATCCACGTCCCTCACATCACACCCGTGCAGCTGTAGCTGGATTGGATTTATATGCGCTAAATGCCTCGAAAATGCACATAATCCCCTAAATATGGTAAATGAGCCCGGAAAATGCCAAATTTGAACACGATGATTTGTAGGGTGTATGTTCATCATAGAAAAAAACCTCCAGGGCGAAGAACGAAGAAAATTTGGATTCCCCTTCAATCTTGGTGATTTCCCTCTCGAAAGCATTGAACTTTCTCGGTGATGGTTCAATTTATGAAGGGCGTGCATGACGACATAAGCCAAACCTTCTCAAATTTTTATTAGGGCATGATGATCATACCATGGCACCATGCCAGGTGTCATGTTTTTCAAGCATTTATTTCATTTTTTCTATAGTTGAAAACCCAATAAACAAACATTTGTGGTTGACTATTACCACACATTTCATCGAAATATCTGTCCATTCCTTGTAAAAGGCATGAGAATTTACAAAATGGCACGAGCATGGTTTTCCAGGCCATTCTTGTGCACCCTTTCATGCACCGATAGTTTGAACTTGAATTGTGTGCATTAATGCCTAGGAAATGCACATGATCCCCTAAATATGGTAAATGAACCCAGAAAAGTGCCAAATTTGAACATGGTGATTTGCAGGGTGTATGTTCATCGTAGAAAAAAAATTCATGGACAAAGGACAAACGAAATTTGGATCCCCCTTCAATTTTGGTCTCGAAACCATGAAACTTTCTCGGTGATGGTTCGATTTATGAAAGGCGTGCATGACGACATAAGGAAAACATTCTCCAATTTTTACGAGGGCACGGTGAGGCCATACCATGGCACCACACCAGGCGTCATGTTTTCCAACCATGTATTTCATTTTTTGTATAGTTCTTAACCCAGTAAACGACGCGTTTATGGTTGACTATTGACACACATTTCCTTGAAATATCTACCCATTCCTTGTAAAAGGCATGAGAATGTACTAAATAGCACGAGCATGGTTTTCGAGACCGTTCTTATGCACCTTTTCATGCACCGATTGTTCGAATTTTAACTATGAGCATTAATGCCTAGAAAATTCACATAATCCCCTAAATATGGTAAATGAGCCCGGAAAAATGTCAAATTTGAACACATTGCATTTGAGGCGGTATGTTGATTGTTGGGAAAAAGCTGAATGACAAACTAGGACGGAAATTGGGATTCCCCTTCAATCTTGGTGATTTCCTCTTGAAAGCATGGAACTTCCTCCGTGATGTTTCGATTTATGAAGGGCGTGCATGACGACATAAGCCAAACCTTCTAAAAAATTTAACAGGGCATGGTGAGTTCATACCATGGCACCATGCCAGGCGTCATGTTTTTCAGGCATTTATTTCATTTTTTCTATAGTTGAAAACCCAATAAACAAACATTTGTGGTTCACTATTGCCACACATTTCATCGAAATATTTGTTCATTCCTTGTAAAAGGCATGAGAATTTACTAAATGGCACGAGCATGGTTTTCCAGGCCATTCTTGTGCACCCTTTCATGAACCGATTGTTTGAACTTGAATTATGTGCATTAATGCCTAGGAAATGCACATAATCCCCTAAATATGGTAAATGAACCCAGAAAAGTGCCAAATTTGAACATGGTGATTTGCAGGGTGTATGTTCATTGTAGAAAAAACTCATGAACAAAGGACAAAGAAAATTTGGATCCCCTTCAATCTTGGTGATTTCCCCCTCGAAACCATGAAACTTCCTCGGTGATGGTTCGATTTATGAAAGGCGTTCATGACGACATAAGGAAAACATTCTCAATTTTTTATCAGGGCACGGTGAGGCCATACCATGGCACCACACCAGGCACCATGTTTTCCAAGCATGTATTTCATTTTTTATAGTTGTTAATCCAGTAAATGACACGTTTATGGTTGACTATTGCCACACATTTCCTTGAAATATCTGCCCATTCCTTGTAAAAGGCATGAGAATGTACTAAATAGCACAAGCATGGTTTTCCAGACCGTTCTTGTGCGCCTTTTCATGCACCTATTGTTCGAATTTGAATTATGTGCATAATTAATACCTAGAAAATGCACATAATCCCCTAAATATGGTCAATGAGCCCGAAAAATGTCATATTTGAACACGTTGCATTTGAGGCGGTATGTTGATCGTTGGAAAAAACTAAATGACAAACTAGGACGCAAATTTGGACTCCCCTTCAATCTTGGTGATTTCCCACTCGAAAGCATGGAACTTCGTCGGTGATGGTTCGATTTATGAAGGGCGTGCATGACGACATAAATCAAACCTTCTTAGCTTTTAACCAGGGCACGGTGAGGCCATATGATACATCTCCAACATATCTATAGTTTTTTATTGTTCCATGCTATTATATTATATGTTTTGGATGTTTTATATGCATTAATATGCTATTTTATATGATTTTTGGGACTAACCTATTAACCTAGAGCCCAGTGCCAGTTCCTGTTTTTGTCCCCGTTTTAGAGTTTCGCAGAAAAGGAATACCAAACAGAATAAAACTTTTGCGATGATTTTTCTTGGACTAGAAGACACCCAGGAGACTCGGAGTGCAAGTCAGAAGAGCCACGAGGCGGCCACAAGGGTGGAGGGCGCGCCCAGGGGGTAGGGCATGCCCCTCGACCTTGTGGGCCCCTCGGTGACCCCTGACCTATTTCTTCCTCCCATATATTCTCAAATATCCCAAAAACTTCCAGGGGGCCACGAAACCACTTTTCCACCGCGCAACCTTCTGTACCCGTGAGATCCCATCTTGGGGCCTTTTCTGGCGTCCTCCTGGAGGGGGTTCGATCACGGAGGGCTTCTACATCAACATCATTGCCTCTCCGACGAAGCGTGAATGATTTACCATAGACCTACGGGTCCATAGCTAGTAGGTAGATGGCTTCTTCTATCTCTTTGATTCTCAATACAAAGTTCTCCTCGATGTTCTTGGGGATCTATTCGATGTAATACTCTTTTGCGGTGTGTTTGGCGAGATCCGATGAATTGTGGATTTATGATCAGCTTATCTATGAATATTATTTGAATCTTCTCTGATTTCTTATATGCATGATTTGATACATTTGCAAGTCTCTTCGAACTATCGATTTGGTTTGGCCAACTAGATTGGTTTTTCTTGCAATGGGAGAAGTGCTTAGCTTTGGGTTCAATCTTGCGGTGGTCGATCCTAGTGACAGAAGGGGAATCGACACGTATTATATTGTTGCCATCGAGGATAAAAAGATGGGGTTTTCATCATAATGCTTGAGTTAATTCCTCTACATCATGTCATCTTGCTTAAGGCGTTACTCCATTCTTTATGAACTTAATACTCTAGATGCATGCTGGATAGCGGTCGATGTGTGGAGTAATAGTAGTAGATGCAGAATCATTTCGGTCTACTTGACACGGACATGATGCCTATATTCATGATCATTGCCTTAGATATCGTCATAACTTTGCACTTTTCTATCAATTGCTCGGCAGTAATTTGTTCACCCACCGTAATAATTTCTATCTTGAGAGAAGCCTCTAGTGAAACCTATGGCCCCCGGGTCTATTTTCCATCATATAAATTTCTGATCTACAATTTCAGTTCCTATTTACTTTCTTTGCAATCTTTTACTTTTTGTTACATAAACCAAAAATACCAAAAATATTACTTTACCATTTATACATATATATATAAGATCTCACGTTGCAAATAACCGTGAAGGGATTGACAACCCCTTTATCGTGTTGGGCGCAAGTTGGTGTTTGTTTGTGCAGGTATTCGGTGGCTTGCGCATTGTCTCCTACTGGACTGATACCTTGGTACTCAAAACTGAGGGAAATATTTACTCTACTTTGCTGCATCACCCTTCCTCTTCAAGGGAAAAACCTACGCAAGCTCAAGAGGTAGCAGGAAGAATTTCTAGTGCCGTTGCGGGAGATCTACGCCAAGTCGAGACATACCAAGTACCCATCATAAACTCTCATCCTCGCATTGCATTATTCGCCATTCGCCTCTCGTTTTCCTCTCCCCCACTTCTAAAACGATTTTCAAAAAGATTCGCCTTTTCTTCGCCCCTCTTCCGTTCTTCTTCTTCGCTTGCTTCTTGTGTGCTCGTGTGTTGGATTACTTGCTTTGTCGTGATGGCTCAAGATAATACCAAATTGTGTGACTTTTCCAACACGAATAATAATGATTATATTAGTACTCCTATTGCTCCGATGCTAATGCGGAATCTTGTGAAATTAATACCGCTTTACTGAATCTTTTATGAAAGATCAATTTTCCGGCCTTCACAACGAAGATGTCGCATCCCATCTTAATAATTTCGTTGATTTGTGTGATATGCAAAAAAAGATGTGGATAATGATATTGTTAACTTGAAGCTATTTCCGTTCTCACTTCGAGATCGTGCTAAAACTTGGTTTTCATCTTTGCCTAAAAATAGTATTGATTCATGAAATAAGTGCAAAGATGCTTTTGTTTCCAAGTATTTTCCTCCCGCTAAGATCATCTCCCTTAGGAACGATATTATGAATTTTAAGCAACTTGATCATGGACATGTTGCACAATCTTGGGAGAGGATGAAATTGATGATACGAAATTGCCCTACTCATGGTTTGAATTTGTGGATGATTATACAAAAAATTTATGCCGGATTGAATTTTGCTTCTAGAAATCTTTTAGATTCGGCCGCGGGAGGCACTTTTATGGAAATTACTTTAGGAGAAACTACTAAACTCCTAGATAATATTATGATTAATTATTCTCAATGGCATATCGGAAGATCTTCCACTAGTGAAAAAGTGCATGCATGTGAAGAGATCAATGTTCTGAGTGGAAAGATGGATGAGCTTATGAAATTGTTTGCTAATAAGAGTGCTCCTATTGATCCTAATCATATGACTTTGTCTACTTTGATTGAAAACAATAATGAATCTATGGATGTGAATTTTTATTGGTAGGAACTGATGACCCACAAGTATAGGGGATCTAGCATAGTCCTTTCGATATGTAAGAGTGTCAAAGCCAACGAGGAGCAGAAGGAAATGACAAGCAATTTTCAGTAAGGTATTCTCTGCAAGAACTGAAATTATCGGTAACAGATAGTTTTGTGATAAGGTAATTCATAACGGGTAACAAGTAATAAAAGTAAACAAGGTGCAGCAAGGTGGCCCAATCCTTTTTGTAGCAAAGGACAAGCCTGGACAAACTCTTATATAAAGGAAAGTGCTCCTGAGGACACATGGGAATTATCGTCAAGCTAGTTTTCATCATGCTCATGTGATCCGCGTTCGTTACTTTGATAATTTGATATGTGGGTGGACCGGTGCTTGGATACTGCCCTTACGTTAACCCCCTACGTAAGCATTCGCAACTACGAAAGAAGAATTAGGGTAAACCTAACCATAGCATGAAACATATGGATCCAAATCAGCCCCTTACGAAACAACACATAAACTAGGGTTTAAGCTTCTGTCACTCTAGCAACCCATCATCTACTTATTACTTCCCCTAGGCCCAAACAATGGTAAAATGTCATGTAGTTGACGTTCACATAACACCACTAGAGGAAAGACAACATACATCTCATCAAAATATCGAACGAATACCAAATTGACATGACTACTTATAACAAAACTTCTCCCATGTCCTCAGGAACAAACGTAACTACTCACAAATCATATTCATGTTCATAATCAAAGGGGTATTAATATGCATAAAGGATCTAAACATATAATCTTCCACTGAATAAACCAACTAGCATCAACTACAAGGAGTACTCAACACTAATAGCAACCCACAGGTACCAATCTGAGGTTCTGAGACAAAGATCGGATACAAGAGATGAACTAGGGTTTGAGAGGAGATGGTGCTGGTGAAGATGTTGATGGAGATTGACCCCCTCCCGATGAGAGGATTGATGGTGACGATGATGGTGATGATTTCCCCCTCCTGGAGGGATGTTTCCCCGGCAGAACAGCTCCGCCGGAGCCCTAGATTGGTTTCGCCAGGTTCCGCCTCGAGACGGCGGTGCTTCGTCCCGAAAGCTTCCTTCTTATTTTTTCCAGGGCAAAAGACACCTTATATCAGAAGATGGGCATCGGGGGGCTTCCAGGTGGCCCACAAGGGAGGGGGCGCGCCCAGGGGGTAGGGGGCGCCCTCCACCCTCGTGGAGAGTGGGTGGTCCCCCTCTGGTGCTTTCTTCACCCAATATTTTTAATATATTCCAAAACTGACTTTCGTGGAGTTTCAGGACTTTTGGAGTTGTGCAGAATAGGTCTCTAATATTTGCTCCTTTTCCGGCCCAGAATTCCAGCTGCCGGCATTCTCCCTCTTCATGTAAACCTTGTAAAATAAGAGAGAAAAGGCATAAGTATTGTGACATAATGTGTAATAACAGCTCATAATGCTATAAATATCGATATAAAATCATGATGCAAAATGGACGTATCAACTCCCCCAAGCTTAGACCTCGCTTGTCCTCAAGCGGAAGCCGATATCAAAAAATATGTCCACATGTTTAAAGATAGAGGTGTCGATAAAATAAAATACGGACATGAGGGCATCATGATCATTCTTAGAATAGCAACATATATATATTGTCATATGATTTCTTATGCTAAAGTAACAACCTATTCACAATGTAAAGTATGAATCGGAAACTTCATTGAGAAACTAGCAAACTATAATCTCAGTCATTGAAGCAATTGCAATTTATCATAACATCGAAAAGAGTCAATATAAGAGCTTTTCAGCAACCACATTCTCAACTATCATTTAGTCTTTCACAATTGCTAACACTCACGCAATACTTATGGGTATGAAGTTTTAATCGGACACAGAGAAAGATAGGGGCTTATAGTTTTGCCTCCCAACCTTTTACCTCAAGGGTAACGTCAACAATAATGCTTTATGAAAACCCACATCCAATTAGATATATATCAGGATCTTTCCAACACATAGTGCTTGCGAAAGGATAAAGTGTAAAAAGGGAAGGTGAAGATCACCATGACTCTTATATAAGGTATAAGACAAAAAGTAAAACATAGGCCCTTCGCAGAGGGAAGCAGAGGTTGTCATGCGCTTTTATGGTTGGATGCACAAAATATTAATGCAAAAGAACGTCACTTTATATTGCTACTTGTGATAGGGACCTTTATTATGCAGTCCATCGCTTTTATTTCTTCCATATCACAAGCTCGTATAAAGCTTATTTTCTCCACACTAATAGATCATACATATTTAGAGAGCAATTTTTATTGCTTGCAACAATGACAACTTACTTGAAGGATCTTACTCAATCCATAGGTAGATATGGTGGACTCTCATGGCAAAACTGGGTTTAAGGACATTTGGAAGCACAAGTAGTATCTCTACTTGGTGCAAATAATTTGGCTAGCATGAGGGGGAAAGGCAAGCTCAACATGTTGGATGATCCATGACAATATAATTTATTTTGGATATAAGAAAACATAACCCATTACGTTGTCTTCCTTGTCCAACGTCAACCTTTTAGCATGTCATATTTGAATGAGTGCTCACAATCATAAAAGATGTCCAAGATAGTGTATTTATATGTGAAAACCTCTCTTTCTTTATTACTTCCTATTAATTGCAATGATGACCAAAACTATGTTTGTCAACTCTCAACAACTTTTATTCATCATACTCTTCATATGTGAAGTCATTACTCTCCATAAGATCAATATGATCTCTTTATTTCTTTTTATTCCTTCCCCCTTTATTTATTCCCTCAAGATCATAGCAAGATAACCAAGCCCTTGACTCAACACTAATCTTTATTATATATAGCTCACGGACTCGATTACATAGATAAGGCTCAACACAAAAACTCAAAGCTAGATCATACTAAACTTTATTCTACTAGATCAAGATATAACCAAAAGGATCAAACTAAGAAAAATGGTAAAGATGGAAGTGTGATGGTGATACGATACCGGGGACCTCCCCCAAGCTTGGCAGTTGCCAAGGGGAGTGCCCATACCCATGTATTTATGTCTCTTACTTCGGAGGTGGTGATGATGGAGTTGTTGATGATGTAGGCTTGTCATCCATCTTCCAAGGCATAGGCTCACCATCATAGAAGGATGATCGAGTCTCCGGGATCCTCAAATCTGTAGCCAAACTCATCCTCTTAAATCTATATTCATACTCACAGTTTTGGTTTTGCAGGTCATAGATCTGGGCTTGGAGGTGCTTGATTTTCTCGTGAAGCTTGAAGATGGTCTCCCCAATGTTCTTGGCATCCAGCTTGCGGTTGTTGGTGAACTCCGCGACCATCATGTGGTTGGCGGTGAGTCTACATTCCACCATCCCCTGGCACTTGAAAACTTGTTGCTCCATTGCTTCGAGTCTTGTCTGCATGCTTCCGGTCCTCCTTGGTCCCTCAACATCACGGATGTGCAGCACCCCCTCACGCATCTCAATGGTTTGAGGGTGTTGCGGCACCTCCGCGAGGTAGGCGTTGATGATCTTCTCGAAAGATTTATCCTTGGGGGTGCTTGAAGACGTCATGGTGATCTAGATCTGTCAGAAAAACAGCTCGAAACAAAAGCAAAGGATATTTGTGTGGTACGGTGGTCAAAACCTTCGGAAGATTATATAATGAATTTTTACCGACTAAAAGAAGTATCATGCAAGAAAACGGAGTCCAGAGGGCACACGAGGTGCCCACGAGGCAGGGGGCGTGCCCTCCACCCTCGTGGATGCCTCGTGTCCCTTTCGGGCTACTTCTTATTTTTCCTATTTTCTTAATTATTCCAAAACGTAGAAAAATTGCTATTAGAACTGTTTTGGAGTCGGTTTACTTACCGTACCACATACCTATTCCTTTTTGGAGTCTGAAACGTTCTGGAAAGTGTCCCGTATGTACTCCTCCGGGGTTACGGTGTCAATAACATTGGTTTCAACATTTATGTGATTACCTAAGATGTAATGTTTAATTCTTTGGCCGTTCACCACCTTTGGATTTGTGCCTTCGAAGCTGTTGATTTTTATGGCACCGGAACGATAGACCTCCTCGATAACGTAAGGACCTTCCCATTTAGAGAGGAGTTTTCCTGTAAAAAATCTTAAACGAGAGTTGTATAACAAAACATAATCACCTACATTAAACTCACGCTTTTGTATCCTTTTGTCATGCCATCTTTTAACTTTTTCTTTAAACAGTTTGGCATTCTCATAGGCCTGGGTTCTCCACTCATCAAGTGAGCTAATGTCAAATAGTCTCTTCTCACCGGCAAGTTTGAAATCATAATTGAGCTCTTTAATGGCCCAATATGCCTTATGTTCTAGTTCGAGAGGTAAGTGACATGCTTTTCCATAAACCATTTTATACGGAGACATACCCATAGGATTTTATATGCAGTTCTATAGGCCCATAATGCATCATCAAGTTTCTTGGACCAATTCTTTCTAGATCTATTAACAGTCTTTTGCAAAATTAATTTAATCTCTCTATTACTCAGTTCTACTTGACCACTAGACTGTGGGTGGTATGGAGATGCAATTCTATGATTAACATCATACTTAGCAAGCATTTTACGAAAAGCACCATGAATAAAATGTGAACCACCATCAGTCATTAATATCTAGGGACTCCAAACCTCGGAAAAATAACTTCTTTAAGCATCTTAATAGAGGTGTTATGATCAGCACTACTAGTTGGAATAGCTTCTACCCACTTAGTAACGTAATCAACAGCAACTAAAATATGTGTATACCCATTGGAGGAAGGAAACGGTCCCATATAATCAAAGCCCCAAACATCAAATGTTTCAATAACAAGTGAATAGTTCATAGGCATTTCTTG
The DNA here is from genome assembly GCF_018294505.1 of Triticum aestivum. Taxonomy (NCBI): domain Eukaryota; kingdom Viridiplantae; phylum Streptophyta; class Magnoliopsida; order Poales; family Poaceae; genus Triticum; species Triticum aestivum. The sequence continues at coordinate 144,354,497 of NC_057796.1, read as the reverse complement.
ACGTCTACTAATATTACCAATTCTTTGACATTCATCACAAGACAAGACAAACTTACGGGCATCTTTGAAAAGAGTAGGCCAATAAAAACCGGATTGCAATACCTTATGTGCAGTTCTATCTCCAGCGTGGTGTCCTCCAAAAGCCTCGGAGTGACACTTGCATAGGATCTGCTCCTGTTCATGCTCAGGTACACAACGTCTAATAACACCATCTACTCCTTCTTTATAAAGGTGTGGGTCATCCCAGTTGTAATGTCTTAAATCATAGAAAAACTTTTTCTTTTGCTGGTATGTGAAACTAGGTGGTATAAATTTAGCAACAATGTAATTAGCATAATCAGCATACCATGGAGCAGTACGAGAAGCATTTATGACAGCTAATTGTTCATCAGGAAAGCTATCATCAATAGGTAGTGGGTCATCAAGAACATTCTCTAACCTAGACAAGTTGTCTGCAACGGGGTTCTCAGCTCCCTTTCTATCAATAATATGCAAATCAAATTCTTGTAGCAAGAGAACCCATCTAATAAGTCTAGGTTTAGCATCTTTCTTTTCCATAAGATATTTAATAGCAGCATGATCAGTGTGAACAGTTACTTTAGAATCAACAATATAAGGTCTGAACTTATCACAAGCAAATACAACTGCTAAAAATTCTTTTTCAGTAGTAGCATAATTTCTCTGGGCACTGTCTAGAGTTTTACTAGCATATTGGATAACATTTAATTTCTTATCAACTCTTTGTCCTAGAACAGCACCTACAGCATAATCACTAGCATCACACATAATTTCAAAGGGTAAATTCCAATCAGGTGGCTGAACAATAGGTGCAGAAATCAAGGCTTTCTTAAGTATTTCAAATGCTTCTACACAATCATCATCAAAGACAAAAGGAACATCTTTTTGTAAGAGATTAGTCAGAGGCCTAGAAATTTTTGAGAAGTCTTTAATGAACCTCCTATAAAAACCGGCATGACCAAGGAAACTTCTTATACCTTTGATGTCCTTAGGACACGGCATCTTTTCAATAGCATCAACTTTAGCTTTATCAACTTCAATACCTCTTTCAGAAATTTTATGCCCCAAGACAATACCTTCATTAACCATAAAGTGGCACTTCTCCCAATTCAAGACAAGATTAGTTTCTTCACATCTCTGCAAAACTCGATCAAGGTTGCTTAAGCAATCATCAAAAGAAGTTCCATACACGGAGAAATCATCCATGAAAACCTCAACAATCTTTTCACAAAAGTCAGAGAATATAGCAGTCATACATCTTTGAAAGGTAGCAGGTGCATTACATAAACCAAAAGGCATACGTCTATAAGCAAAGGTACCGAAAGGGCAAGTAAAAGTGGTCTTTTCCTGATCCTCTTTGACACAGGTATTTGAGAGAAACCAGAATAACCGTCTAGAAAGCAAAAATGTGTATGTTTGGATAATCTTTCTAGCATTTATCAATAGAAGGTAAAGGGTAATGATCCTTTCTAGTAGCTTTATTTAATTTGCAAAAGTCAGTTACCATTATATAACCTATAACAATTCTTTGTGGGATCAATTCATTTTTATCATTAGGAACAACAGTAATACCTCCCTTCTTAGGGACACAATGGACAGGACTTACCCACTGACTATCAGCAACAGGATAAATTATACCTGCCTCCAAAAGCTTTAGTATTTCATTTCTTACCACTTCTTTCATCTTAGGATTTAACCGTCGTTGGTGATCAACAACTGGTTTAGCGTCTTTCTCCAATTTTATTTTGTGCTGGCATAGAGTGGGACTAATGCCCTTAAGATCATCAAGAGTATATCCAATAGCAGCACGGTGCTTCTTCAGGGTTTCCAATAATTTCTCTTCTTCCTGCTCTGAAAGGTTAGCACTAATAATAACAGGATATGTCTTCTTTTCATCAAGACAAGCATATTTAAGAGTATCAGGTAACGGTTTAAGCTCAAACACGGGATCACCCTTGGGTGGAGGAGGATCCCCTAGAATTTCAACAGGCAAGTTGTGTTTCAAAACAGGTCCTTGTTTAAAGAATAATTCATCTATTTCCCTTCTTTCATTCATAAACATATCATTTTCATGGTCTAGCAAATATTGTTCTAAAGGATCATTAGGAGGCACGGCAATAGAAGCAAGACCAATAATTTCTTCTTTACTAGGCAATTCTTTATCATGTGGTTGTCTATGAAATTTAGCAAAATTTAAATCATGAGACATATCCCCTAAACCAACAGTAATGATATCCTTTTCGCAGTCTATCCTAGCATTCACAGTATTCAAGAAGGGTCTACCAAATATAATGGGACAAAAGTCATCTTGTGGGGAACCAAGAACAAGAAAATCAGTAGGATATTTAACTTTCCCACACAAGACTTCAACATCTCTAACAATCCCTACTGGTGAAATAGTATCTCTATTGGCAAGCTTAATTGTAACCTCAATATCTTCTATCTCAGCAGGTGCAATATCATGCATCATTTCTTTGTATAACGAATGAGGTATTGCACTTGCACTAGCGCCCATATCACATAAGCCATGATAGCAATGATCTCCTATTTTAACAGAAATAACAGGCATGCCTACAACAGGTCCATGTTTATCTTTAGTATCGGGTCTAGCAATTCTAGAGGCTTCATTACAGAAGTAAATAACATGACCATCAATATTATCGACCAAGAGATCCTTAACCATAGCAATACTAGGTTCAACTTTAATTTGCTCAGAGGGTGTAGGTGTTCTAGCCTTACTCTTACGAACCACAGTTGAAGCTTTAGCATGATCCTTTATTCTAACAGGGAAAGGTGGTTTCTCAATATAAGCGGTAGGAACAGTAGGATCAACATTATAAGTGATAGTCTTTTCTTCAACTTTAATAGGTTCAACTACTTTTACTTCAATGGGAGGATGATATTTAAACCACTTCTCCTTAGGGAGATCAACATGAGTAGCAAATGATTCACAGAAAGAAGCTACTATCTCAGAGTCAAGTCCATATTTAGTGCTAAATTCACGAAAAGCATCGGTATCCATAAAAGATTTAACACAATCAAACTTAGGTGTTATACCTGACTCCTTACCTTCGTCGAGTTCCCAATCTTCAGAGTTGCGTTTAATTATTTCCGATAAATCCCATCTGAATTCAATAGTCTTCATCATAAAAGAACCAGTACAAGAAGTATCGAGCATGTAGCGATTATTGAGAAAAGCCGAGCATAAAAATTTTGAATAATAATTTCTCTTGAGAGCTCATGATTGGGGCATGAATATAACATTGACTTAAGCCTCCCCCAATCTTGAGCGATACTTTCTCCTTCGCAAGGCCAAAAATTATATATATAATTACGATCATGATGAACCAGATGCATAGGATAAAACTTCTGATGAAATTCCAATTTCAATCGGTTGTACTTCCATGATCCAATATCATCACATAGCCTAAACCATGTCAATGCCTTCCCCTTCAAAGATAAAGGGAAGGCCTTCTTCTTGATAACATCCTCGGGCATACCTGCAAGCTTAAATAATCCACAAACTTCATCCACATAGATTAGGTGCATATCGGGATGTAATGTTCCATCTTCTGTAAAAGGATTAGCTAGCAGTTTCTCTATCATACCCGAAGGAATTTCAAAGTAAACATTTTCAGTAGGTTCGGTAGGTTGAGGAGAAACTCTTTGCTCTACTGGTCGGGGTGAAGATACCCCGAACAAGCCCCTCAAAGGATTATTTTCCATAGTAACAAGTGACAGTAAACTTCAGCACACTATATATATATATTTTTTTTCCTTACCAAATTCTACCTACCGAAGGTGCTTCACTCCCCGGCAACGGCGCCAGAAAAGAGTCTTGATGACCCAAAAGTATAGGGGATCTATCATAGTCCTTTCGATAAGTAAGAGTGTCAAAACCAACGAGGAGCAGAAGGAAATGACAAGCAGTTTTCAGTAAGGTATTCTCTGCAAGCACTGAAATTATCGGTAACAGATAGTTTTGTGATAAGGTAATTCGTAACGGGTAACAAGTAATAAAAGTAAAAAAAAGGTGCAGCAAGGTGGCCCAATCCTTTTTGTAGCAAAGGACAAGCCTGGACAAACTCTTATATAAAGGAAAGCGCTCCCGAGGATGTCGGTGTCAAAACCGGCTGATCTCGGGTAGGGGGTCCCGAACTGTGTGTCTAAGGCGGATGGTAACAGGAGGCGGGTGTAGCGGCCAGACCTCAAACAGTCTAGTCTCCGTGCATCAGTGTCATCCCTGGATCGGTAATGCTGACACACACAGTACTTTGAAGGATTTATAACAGAGTAGCAATCACACACTTATTACATCGAATAGTTCAAGAGAACTCAATACAAATAACTATGGCTTAAGGCCATCTAAATACGATAACAGCGGAAGGCTTGGAAGATAAAGTGAGTCCATCAACTCCAACGGCATCACTGAGTATAAGACCACGACCTAAGGCTCCTTACTCGTCGTCTGAAAAGTCTGCAACATGATACGTTGCAGCCCGAAAACGGGTCAGCACATGGAATATGCTAGCAAAGTAACACATAGAGAGTAATGAACAGAATAAAGCTATCACTACATGCATATTTGGATGGTGGAAAGCTCTATGGTTATAGTTTTGCGAAAAGCCAATTTTTCCCTACCATAAAGGAATAAATTTTATTTAACTATCATGGTGGTTGTTAAACATTGAGAAGGTACCTCCAACTCAATCCCAATTAAGAACGTGATTAACCCAATCAAATTAAATTAAGTAACATGATGATGAGATTCACATGATAATCCAAGAACTAGATACTCAAGATGTCCATAACCGGGGACACGGCTAACCATGATTAGATTGTACACTCTGCAGAGGTTTGCGCACTTTCCCCCACAAGACTTGATCGCCTCCGCTTGATTTCTCGCACTACAAGGTGTTTGAGGAACGGATGACCGAGACACAGTCTTTCAAAAACACTACTCTTTACTCCGGGTGGACAGTTACACCTACTTTCCCCTACATCTGCTAGCCCACCTCTTCAAGAGGTCATGTAACCTACTCAACTATGCTAGAGCCCATAATAGCTTGTGGCTGCACACGGAAGTTTCTAGCATGAATAATCTCATGATCCCTTTGAGCCTGGGTGGCGGTCCATAGGATGATCACACGGGTACTCCGGGATATCCAAAAAATACAGGCAACACTGGATTCTCCAGGTGCCTCAATCCATCCAGATGTTTATTTAAGTAGCCACCTTAAGTTGAACCATAAATTAATAATCTCACATCTGTCATGAAGAATTCACTCAAACCCAATTCACGTCTACGAGCATAGCATAGCAATATAAGCAAACGTAGAAGTAACTCCCAAAGGTTTGATGATAAACATGGCAATAGGTACTACCTCTTCTACTTCCCAAAACCCACATATTAATCAGATCCTAATCATGCAATTGTTTGAGGATTGATCTAATGCAATAAAACTGGGTGGTAAAGAGGTATGATCAAAGTGTTACTTGCCTTGCTGATGATCCGTGAAACCTACAGACTTGTAGTAGCATGCTTCGCACTCCGGGTACTCTATCGCAAACAAACAATACATACATAAGCAATCAAGCAAGGGTGCACGGGTAAAACTCGAAATAAGAGATCTAACCAGAAAGTTCAACTTAAGAACTCCGGTTTGCAAAAAGAACCAAATCAAACGAAGCAACGAAACTCAAACGGCAAAAGAAACAAGCTTCGTTTACTAATATGGACTTAAGTCAAATTTTACAGTAGCAAAAACTTGTTTGAGTAGGTTAAACCGAAAGAGGGTTTCGAGACAAAACTCTAGGCGCTTGAATCGCCTGATTCCGATAAGCGAGCGAAAAGTTATACTAAAACGAAAAACGGATCGGAAATCGCGATCAGAAATAATCGCGGAAAAACCGAGAAAAAGAAAACTGACGAATAGGCTAACGAACGAACGTTCGCTGTCTGTGAAAAAAAAACGAAAACCGTTCGTTAAAACGAACGAACGAACGAGTGTTCGCTAAATAAACTAAACCGAAAAAAACAGATCTAGGTTTTTTTATAAAACCGAACGAAAAACCGGACGGGAAAACCGCCGGCGGCGAGGCGGCGGCTACCTCCGGCGAGGGGGCGGCGGGGCGGCTCCGGCGAGGCGGCGGGGTCGGCGGGCGGGACGGCGGCGGGGCTCCGACGTCGGGCGGCGGCGGCGGATCGGGCTTAGGGTTATGGTTTCGGCAGCCCGGGCGGCTTGGGCTATCGGGGCCAGGGCGGCGCCTTATAAAGGCCTGGCCAGGCGGAGTCCTGGCCGAACACGGCCCAAAGTCGGTTTCGCGATTTTTTTAAATAATTTCGCGCAGAAAAACAAATAAAAGAAATACTAAACGGACTCCAAAAATCCTGAAATAAATTTTACCCGACTTCTAAAATCAAGCCGGACAAGATGAACATTTATTTGGGGCCTAAATGCAATTTCGAAAAACGCATATTTTTCCTAATTCAAATAAAATCAAATAAAATCCAAATAAAATCAAATATTTATTTTTAATTATTTTCCTCCAATATTTCATTATTTGTGGAGAAGTCATTTTATCCCCTCTCATATATTTTAATATGAAATATTTTCGGAGAGAAAAATAATAAAAACAGATGATCCTATTTTCAAAATTTGAGAAAACCCAAATATGAAAATAACGAAATCCCCAACTCTCTCCGTGGGTCCTTGAGTTGCGTGGAATTTCTAGGATCGCAAATCAAAATGCAATAAAGTATGATATGCATGATGATCTAATGTATAACATTCCAAATTGAAAAATTTGGGATGCTACAGCGGGGGACACAATGTTTACCCAGGTTCGGGCCCTCTCGATCGAGGTAATACCCTACTTCCTGCTTGATTGATCTTGATGATATGTGTTACAAGAGTTGATCTATGATACGTCTCCAACGTATCTATAATTTTTGATTGCTCCATGCTATATTATCTACTGTTTTGGACATTATTGGGCTTTATTATTCAGTTTTATATTGTTTTTGGGACTAACCTATTAACCGGAGGCCCAGCCCAGAATTGTTGTTTTTTGCCTATTTCAGAGTTTCGTAGAAAAGGAATATCAAACGGAGTCCAAACGGAATGAAACCTTCAGGAACGTGATTTTTAGGAAGATTATGATCCGGGAGACTTGGACCCTACGTCAAGAAACAAAAGAGGAAGCCACGAGGTAGGGGGCGCGCCCACCCCCAGGGCGCGCCCTCCACCCTCGTGGGCCCCCTGTTGCTCCACCGACGTACTCCTTCCTCCTATATATACCTACGTACCCCCAAACGATCAGATACGGAGCCAAAAACCTAATTCCACCGCCGCAACCTTCTGTACCCACGAGATCCCATCTTGGGGCCTGTTCCGGAGCTCCGCCAGAGAGGGCATCCATCACGGAGGGCTTCTACATCAACACCATAGCTTCTCCGATGAAGTGTGAGTAGTTTACCTCAGACCTTCGGGTCCATAGTTAGTAGCTAGATGGCTTCTTCTCTCTTTTTGGATCTCAATACAATGTTCTCCCCCTCTCTCGTGGAGATCTATTCGATGTAATCTTCTTTTTGCGGTGTGTTTGTTGAGACCGATGAATTGTGGGTTTATGATCAAGATTATCTATGAACAATATTTGAATCTTCTCTGAATTCTTTTATGTATGATTGGTTATCTTTGCAAGTCTCTTCGAATTATCAGTTTGGTTTGGCCTACTAGATTGATCTTTCTTGCAATGGGAGAAGTGCTTAGCTTTGGGTTCAATCTTGCGGTGTCCTTTCCCAGTGACAGTAGGGGTAGCAAGCCACGTATTGTATTGTTTCCATCGAGGATAACAAGATGGGGTTTTTATCATATTGCATGAATTTATCCCTCTACATCATGTCATCTTGCTTAAGGCGTTACTCTGTTTTCGTGAACTTAATACTCTAGATGCATGCTGGATAGCGGTCGATGAGTGGAGTAATAGTAGTAGATGCAGGCAGGAGTTGGTCTACTTGTCTCGGACGTGATGCCTATATACATGATCATACCTAGATATTCTCATAACTATGCTCAATTCTGTCAATTGCTCAACAGTAATTCGTTCACCCACTGTAAAATACTTATGCTCTTGAGAGCAGCCACTAGTGAAACCTATGGCCCCGGGTCTATCTTCATCATATTAATCTTCCAACACTTAGTTATTTCCTTTGCTTTTTACTTTGCTTTTATTTTACCTTGCATCTTTATCACAAAAATACCAAAAATATTATCCTATCATATCTATCATATCTCACTCTCGTAAGTGACCGTGAAGGGATTGACAACCCCTTATCGCGTTGGTTGCGAGGATTTATTTGTATTGTGCAGGTACGAGGGACTCGCGCGTAGCCTCCTACTGGATTGATACCTTGGTTCTCAAAAACTGAGGGAGATACTTACACTACTTTGCTGCATCACCCTTTCCTCTTCAAGGGAAAACCAACGCAGTGATCAAGAGGTAGAAAGAAGGATTTCTGGCGCCGTTGCCAGGGAGGTCTACGCAAAAGTCAACATACCAAGTACCCATCACAATCCCTTATCTCCCGCATTACATTATTTGCCATTTGCCTCTCGTTTTCCTCTCCCCCACTTCACCCTTGCCGTTTTATTCGCCCTCTCTTTTCCGTTCGCCTCTTTTTCGCTTGCTTTTTGTTTGCTCGTGTGTTGGATTGCTTGCTTGTCACTATGGCTAGTCCTCTATCTTCTCCGTTGTCTCCCGAGAATGAAGTTCTAAATTTTAAGCAAAGGGAGGGAGAAAATCTAAAAGACGCTTGGTATAGAATTTGCAATGCTCAAAATAGATCTACCAGGAAGCAATCTACTTCCGTTCTTCTCCGCAATTTTTATGTAGGTGCTAATCCTTGGTATAGGTGCTAATCCTTGGTATAGATATATCCTTGATACCATTACCGGAGTGAATTTCTTTGGTAGCCATACTTTTGATTCTTATAATGCTATGATAGATTTGTTTGGCTCACCCCCTCTTTTGGTTAATTGAACTATGTTAACTTTGGAGCATATAATGCAAAGACTTGAAATTATTGAAAATAAAGTTGCTACCATAGATTTAGTTGAGAATCTGGATAAAAAGATCCACAACCAAATTACCCAATATGGATCTAAGGTAGGAGTCACTTTGAAAAATATTAAGGAGAAGGAACCCATAGTTAATGAGAGAATAAATCAAGATTCCACTAGAATCGATAAACTTGAGGGTATCATTACCAATTTGGGAACCGCTTTTTCTTCCGTAAAGAATACTCCAAGTCCTCCAACTAAAATTGCCAAGCTTATGTATGTTCCTAAAAATAAGGGTGAATCCTCTAGTAAGGAAACTGCGGATCTTAAATCTATAAGTGTTCATCCCAATCTTTTTGCTATCATTAAAGAACCATTTGCTACGAGTGAATTTTTCGATCTTGTGCCTAAAAGTTTGATAATTACTAGAAAGAAACAAATTTCTAAGTAAGATAGATGTCTCATTGAAGAATTGCCAGCCAAAGATGGCAATACCTAGATATATCCTTGCTTTTATGCCTAGCTAGGGGCGTTAAACGATAGCGCTTGTTGGGAGGCAACCCAATTTTATTTTAGTTTTTGCTTTTTGCTTCTGTTTAGGAATAAATATTTGTTCTAGCCTCTGGTTAGATTTGTTTTTATATTTTAATTAGTGTTTGTGCCAAGTTAAACCTATATATAGGATCTTCTTGGATGATAGTTATTTGATTTTGCTGTAATTTCCAGAAACTTTCTGTTCACGAAAACAATTGTTAAAAATCACCAGAACGTGATAAAATAGTGATTCCAATTGCTGCTGATCAATAAACAAATTTCCTAGGTCGTCCTAGTTTGGATGATTTTTTGGAGTTCCAGAAGTTTGCGTTAGTTACATATTACTACAGACTGTTCTGTTTTTGACAGATTCTGTTTTTCGTGTGTTGTTTGCTTATTTTGATGAATCTATGGCTAATAAAATAGTTTATAAACCATAGAGAAGTTGTAATACAGTAGGTTTAACACCAATATAAATAAAGAATGAGTTCATTACAGTACCTTGATGTGGTCTTTTGTTTTCTTTCGCTAACGGAGCTCACGAGATTTCTGTTGAGTTTTGTGTTGTGAAGTTTTCAAGTTTTGGGTGAAAGATTTTTGATGGATTATGGAACAAGGAGTGGCAAGAGCCTAAGCTTGGGGATTCCCATGGCACCCCCAAGATAATATAAGGACACCAAAAAGCCAAAGCTTGGGGATGCCCCGGAAGGCATCCCCTCTTTCGTCTACTTCCATCGGTAACTTTACTTGGAGCTATATTTTTATTCACCACATGATATGTGTTTTGCTTGGAGCGTCTTCTATGGTTTGAGTCTTTGCTTTTTAGTTTACCACAATCATCCTTTCTGTACACACCTTTTGAGAGAGCCATACATGATTTGGAAATTATTAGAATACTGTATGTGCTTCACTTATATCTTTTGAGTTATATAGTTTTGCTCTAGTGCTTCACTTATATCTTTTAGAGCACGGTGGTGGATTTGTTTTATAGAAACTATTGATCTTTCATGCTTCACTTAGATTATTTTGAGAGTCTCAAATAGCATGGTAATTTGCTTAAATAATCTTAATATGCTAGGTATTCAAGAATAGTAAAAACTTTCTTATGAGTGTGTTGAATACTAAGAGAAGTTTGATGCTTGATGATTTTTGAGATATGGAGGTAATAATATCAAAGTCGTGCTAGTTGAGTAGTTCTGAATTTGAGAAATGCTTGTGTTGAAGTTTACAAGTCCCGTAGCATGCACGTATGGTAAACGTTATGTAACAAATTTGAAACATGCGGTGTTCTTTGATTGTCCTCCTTATGAGTGGCGGTCGGGGACGAGCGATGGTCTTTTCCTACCAATCTATCCCCCTAGGAGCATGCCCGTAGTGCTTGGTTTTTGATGACTTGTAGATTTTTGCAACAAGTATGTGAGTTCTTTATGACTAATGTTGAGTCCATGGATTATACGCACTCTCACCCTTCCATCATTGCTAGCCTCTTCGGTACCGTGCATTGCCCTTTCTCACATTGAGAGTTGGTGCAAACTTCGCCGGTGCATCCAAACCCCATGATATGATACGCTCTTTCACACATAAACCTCCTTATATCTTCCTCAAAACAGCCACCATACCTACCTATTATGGCATTTCCATAGCCATTCCGAGATATATTGCCATGCAACTTTCCACCATTCCGTTTATCATGAAACATCCATGATTGTCATATTGCTAGCATGATCATGTAGTTGACATAGTATTTGTGGCAAAGCCACCGTTCATAATTCTTTCATACATGTCACTCTTGGTTCATTGCATATCTCGGTACACCTCCGGAGGCATTCACATAGAGTCATACTTTGTTCTAGTATCGAGTTGTAAATAAATAGAAGTGTGATGATCATCATTTTCTAGAGCATTGTCCCAAGTGAGGAATAAAAAAGAGAGAGAGAAAGGCCAAAGAAAGAGAAGGCCCTAAAAAAAGAGAAAAAGAGAGAAGGGACAATGCTACTATCCTTTGCCACACTTGTGCTTCAAAGTAGCACCATAATCTTCATGATAAGGAGTCTCTTGTTTTGTCACTTTCATATACTAATGGGAATTTTTCATTATAGAACTTGGCTTGTATATTCCAACAATGGGCCTCCTCAAGTGCCCTAGGTCTTCGTGAGCAAGCAAGTTGGATGCACACCCACTTAGTTTCTTTTGTTGAGCTTTCATACATTTATAGCTCTAGTGCATCCGTTGCATGGCAATCCCTACTCCTTGCATTAACATCGATCGATGGGCATCTCCATAGCTCATTGATTAGCCTCGTTGATGTGAGACTTTCTCCTTTTTTGTCTTCTCCACATAACCCCCATCATCATATTCTATTCCACCCATAGTGCTATGTCCATGGCTCGCGCTCATATATTGCGTGAAAGTCTATAGGTTTGAAATTTCTCAAGTATGAAACAATTGCTTGGCTTGTCATCGGGGTTGTGCATGATGAGAGCATTCTTGTGTGATGAAAATGGAGCATGACTAAACTATATGATTTTGTAGGGATGAACTTTCTTTGGCCATGTTATTTTGAGAAGACATAATTGCTTAGTTAGTATGCTTGAAGTATTATTATTTTTATGTCAATATGAACTTTTATCTTGAATCTTTCGGATCTGAATATTCATACCACAATTAAGAAGAATTACATTGAAATTATGCCAAGTAGCACTCCACATCAAAAATTATCCTTTCTATCATTTACCTACTCGAGGACGAGCAGGAATTAAGCTTGGGGATACTTGATACGTCTCCAACGTATCTATAATTTTTGATTGCTCCATGCTATATTATCTACTGTTTTGGACATTATTGGGCTTTATTATTCCCTTTTATATTATTTTTGGGACTAACCTATTAACCGGAGGCCCAGCCCAGAATTGTTGTTTTTTGCCTATTTCAGAGTTTCGCAGAAAAGGAATATCAAATGGAGTCCAAACGGAATGAAACCTTAGGGAACGTGATTTTTTGGAAGATTATGATCCGGGAGACTTGGACCCTACGTCAAGAAACAAAAGAGGAAGCCACGAGGTAGGGGGCGCGCCCACCCCCAGGGCGCGCCCTCCACCCTCGTGGGCCCCCTGTTGCTCCACCGACGTACTCCTTCCTCCTATATATACCTACGTACCCCCAAACGATCAGATACAGAGCCAAAAACCTAATTCCCCCGCCGCAACCTTCTGTACCCACGAGATCCCATCTTGGGGCCTGTTCCGGAGCTCCGCCGGAGAGGGCATCCATCACGGAGGGCTTCTAGACCAACACCATAGCCTCTCCGATGAAGTGTGAGTAGTTTACCTCAGACCTTTGGGTCCATAGTTAGTAGCTAGATGGCTTCTTCTCTCTTTTTAGATCTCAATACAATGTTCTCCCCCTCTCTTGTGGAGATCTATTCGATGTAATCTTCTTTTTGCGGTGTGTTTGTTGAGACCGATGAATTGTGGGTTTATGATCAAGATTATCTATGAACAATATTTGAATCTTCTCTGAATTCTTTTATGTATGATTGGTTATCTTTGCAAGTCTCTTCGAATTATCAGTTTGGTTTGGCCTACTAGATTTATCTTTCTTGCAATGGGAGAAGTGCTTCGCTTTGGGTTCAATCTTGCGGTGTCCTTTCCCAGTGACAGTAGGGGCAGGAAGGCACGTATTGTATTGTTACCATCGAGGATAACAAGATGGGGTTTTTATCATATTGCATGAATTTATCCCTCTACATCATGTCATCTTGCTTAAGGCGTTACTCTATTTTCATGAACTTAATACTCTAGATGCATGCTGGATAGTGGTCGATGAGTGGAGTAATAGTACTAGATGCAGGCAGGAGTCGGTCTACTTGTCTCGGACGTGATGCCTATATACATGATCATACCTAGATATTCTCATAACTATGCTCAATTCTGTCAATTGCTCAACAGTAATCGTTTCACCCACCGTAAATACTTTATGCCTCTGAGAGAAGCCAACTAGTGGGAAACGTATGGCCCCCGGGGGTCTATCTTCCATCATATTAATCTTCCAACAACATAGCTATCTTCGTTGCCTTTATTTTACTTTGCATCTTATCACAAAAATACCAAAAATATTATCTTATTCTATCTATTAGATCTCACTCCGTAAGCCGGCTAGTGACGCGTGTATTAGGGATTGACAACCCTTATTGTCGGTGTCAAAACCGCGGATCTCGGGTAGGGGGTCCCGAACTGTGTGTCTAAGGCGGATTGTAACAAAGCGAGGCAGGGGACACAATGTTACCAGGTTGAGGCCTCTTCGATGGAGGTAAGTACCCCTACTTCCCTGCTGATTGATCTTGATGATATGAGTATTACAAGAGTGATCTACCACGAGATCGTAGGAGGGGCTAAACCCTAGAAGCTAGCCTTATGGTGTATGATGTTGTTGTTCCTATTGGACTAAAACCCTCTGGTTTATATAGACACCGGAGGGGGCTAGGGTTACACAGAGTCGGTTACAAGGGAGGAGATCTACATATCTGTATTGCCAAGCTTGCCTTCCACGCCAAGGAGAGTCCCATCCGGACACGGGACGAAGTCTTCAATCTTGTATCTTCATAGTCCAACAGTCTGGCCAAAGGATATAGTCCAGCTGTCCGAGGACCCCCTAATCCAGGACTCCCTCAGTAGCCCCTGAACCAGGCTTCAATGACGATGAGTCCGGCGCACAGGTTGTCTTCGGCATTGCAAGGCGGGTTCCTTCTCCGAATACTCCATAGAAGATTTTGAACACAAGGATAGTGTCCGGCTCTGCAGAACAAATTCCACATACCACCGTAGATAGAATAATATTTCCACAAATCTAATCTGCTGACGCATTTTGCAGCATGACATCACACCACGGCCCGGTCATTATTCGAACCGTTTTTCACAACCAGCCACTGCACATAATGTGAGGCGGTTTCCTTGGCACGTCTTGTCGAAGCAGAGATCGTGTCCCCTTATCACAAGATTCTCATCAATACGGGTATGGGTAACCCAACCGCACCATCAATTACGGCGCTTGGGGAATAAGCGAGTTTACCAGGTAGGTGGGGAGGCGCATAGCTTCTTCCGCCCTTATAAAGGGACAAGGATTCACCCTTTTAACCCACGCCTTCTTCCTCCTTGCTCATCCATTCTTGCGCACTCGAGTTCCAGCGCCCAAGTTCGCGTTTTTCTCCTCAAACCATTCCAAGCATGTCCGGAGCAGGAGGCAAGTGGATGGTCTCCTCCGTCACGGAGGAGAACATCACAAAGCTGCGGGGAGCCGGATATCTGGCCGCGAATATCACGCACCGGCTGCCAGATGCGGGGCAGATCATCCCTACTCCAGAACCCCATGAGAGGGTGGTTTTCCTTACCCACTTCATCCACGGACTGGGATTTCCCCTCCACCCGTTTGTCCGCGGTCTCATGTTCTACTACGGGCTGGACTTTCATGATCTAGCCCCCAATTTCATCCTCAACATCTCGGCGTTTATCGTCGTGTGCGAGGCCTTCCTTCGCATCAAGCCCCACTTCGACCTGTGGCTGAAGACCTTCAATGTTAAACCGAAGGTGGTGGTCGGCCAGCAAGCGGAGTGTGGAGGCGCCATGGTGGGCAAAATGCCCAACGTCACCTGGCTCGAAGGCTCCTATGTGGAGACCATAAAGGGGTGGCAATCGGGGTGGTTCTACATCACCGAGCCGCGTGACACCAACTGGGTGGCGGCCCCCAAATTTTGATCCAGAATCCCCATGCGGCTCACCTCCTGGAAAGAGAAGGGCCTGTCCTGGGGTTCCCCGGTAGAGCTGACCAGACTCCAGACATGCATCAAAAACATGATGAGCAAGAAAATCAAGCTCGTCAACATGGTCCAAGTCATGCTCTTCCGCCGGATCCTCCCGTGTCAAAGACGGGCATTCAATTTGTGGGAGTTCGACCCGGCTGAGCACCACACGCTGCGAGAGCTCTTCAACATGACACACAAGGACGTCTGGAAGGTGCTGTTCAAGGGCGCCGAGGTACCTCCTCCCCTTACCGAGGACCGCGGACTCAGCGCAAAGCGCCCTGCTAATCTGGTAAGTCTTTTATATCTTATAAGATGTTCATTTCCCCAGTATAACCATGCGCGGAATCTAAGCCTCCACACCATTTAATAGGACTGGGTAGCGACCGCGGAGCGGATCGATTGTCCGGCTCCCCTGCCCGAAGATCCGGCAGATGCTCTCCTAACGGAGATGCTGGTTCCGGCACCTTATGAGGTGCCGGAGAAGAAGGCCAAGAAGAAGGCCACGGGGACCAGGAAGGGTCTCCGGCGCAAGGTTATATCGGACTCATCGTCCAAAAGCACCGAGGCGCACTCCTCCCACAAAAACAAGGAGGAGGAAGAGGAAAGTTCTCCCCCCAGCCGGGGCGGCCGAAAGGTCCAAGAAGGGAAGGACCCTCCTTCCGGACAACTCCAGAACCGCCACCCACAGCAACGACGAGTGGCTGCCCAGGGATAAGCCCCTAGCGAAGTCGTAAGTATCCGGATACCATAGTAATTCTGGTATGTTTCGTTTGGTTGCTTCTTATCATGCCGAACATGATCACACAGCCCTTCCAAAGCTCATATCGGCGTGTCCTCTTCACAGGAGTCTTTGGGCGAGTCGGAGATGAACAGCGATTCGCTCCCGGCCGCCTCCCCCCCCCCCCGCCCCACGGATGACGCCGAGGTGTTGTCTCAAAGGGAACAGAACCAAGGGGGGACAGTTCCGGAGGTGCCCTAAGGCGACATTCCAGGTGATGGGCGTAAGAGGGGCAAGACTCCCCTGGGCCCCAACGCCGGGGGCAGCAAGTCTAGCCCCAAGCCGAATACGGCGCCGGAACCTCCAGTGGTTCCGGATTCTGTCTAGCAGCCCCTTGCTAAGGGGGGCCAGCCGTCTGTGCCGACGGCCTCTGTTCATCCAGAGGCATCGGACAACTTGCTGGAAGTGCTTCGTGGCGCTTCCATTGACGAAGAGCACCGCACCATTACGAGTGCGGTGGTCAAGAAGGTTCAGTCCGCCAAGAGCGGACTGACTGAAGCCTGTGTCAGCCTCCTAACAGGCTTTGAGGTAAGTAACCAGATTATAAGAGAATGTTACCGCATAGACAGTAGCCCCTGATGCTCTGTTTGGCGTTCGTGAAGAAAGGCCGAATAGAGGATCAAATAATAACCGCAGGAGTCTAATCAAAATATGTCTATGTGCATATGCAGGCTTCACTGCTAGCCGCTGCCGCACGTACTGCGGAGGTCGCCACACTGAAGCGGGACCTTGAGCGGTCCAAGGAAGAGCTCGGCCTTGCCAAGAGGCAGCTCTAAGAGAACAAAGGTAAGTGATACCCCGTCTGTATATTATAAAAAATTTGGTTTTAGAATAATAGGATCATCATGAATTTTGCTAGGGGCCACGACCGAAGTGGCATCCCTGCAGAAGGCGCTATCCGAGGCCGAAGACAAAGCGGCCAAGGAGCGCATCGAGCGAGAAAAGCAAGAAGCCTGGGTAGGCGAGGTGCAGCAAGAGCTCCAGGCTCTCGCCAAAAAACATGAGTCCTTGGAGCTTGACTCTAGGACACAAGGGTCTGAGCTTGCGAAGGCCCTTGAAAGCACACAACATGCCAAGGCCGAAGCCCAAAAGGCCCTCCAGGAGATTGAGGCGGTTAAGAAGATAGCGGCGGGTAAGTCATTCATTATGCAAAGCAAGCATGTGAAGGAAACTTTCTTTTTACTTGCCCAAGTTCGGAGCTCTCCAGGAGCGTTCGCAGATCTACCCCGCAGTGAGTCAGATGCCACGGAGTTCTACCGGGCCAAGGTGGGGAGCTCGACGGAGAAGTTGTTCTGGTCTCAGTATACTGGGACCGAACACCCCATGCCCTTGAGCGACCAGCTGAAGCAACTGGTCGAGCTCGACAAGGCGCCCGAACAGGCCATGAAGGGTCTTATAGTCCGGATGTGGCCTGGCGATCCCCTGCCTGATAGCTACTTCGGCCTGGTGAGGCGGCTTGTGAATGCCTGCCCACGGCTTGAAGTCATAAAGTGGTCCGTCGGCATCGAGGGTGCGCGCAGGGCTTTTGCCCAGACAAAGGTGCACTGGGCGAAGCTGGACGCCGAGAAGCTGGTGAAGGAGGGGCCGTCGGAAGGCAAGGAGCATCGCCACCCCGAAATGTATTATAACAGTGTCCTGAAGGGTTCTCGCCTTGTGGCGGAGGAATGTGCTAAGGATGTAATATTCAAATGAATGTACTCATGTGATCCTGTAATATGAAATGAGTTCATTTGCGCTATGCAACGCTTGTGAATTTAAAATATTACCTTCTGTGCGGCCGTTTATAAAATCTGAGAGTTGGCCAGTCGTCAGCTTCTGCCCCCATGTAACTAGTACTGAGGTATTGGGATAAACCTGAGCACTCTTTATCCCAATTTTGGGTCCTTCAAGGGAGGTGTTCAGCACAACGAACCAGGCAATCGGACTATAAGGCTTTATCACTCTCACTTAGCCATAGAAGTCTACAATTTTAAATTTTGGCAAAGCCCCTAGTATTCGGAAGGCCGAATTTGGGGCGCTATATACGCCTAAGTCGGGCAAGGCCAACTCCTTGCCCGAAGCGGAAAAAGTCTTTAAGGACTTGAGACCTCTCGAACAGCGACCAGCTCTCGCCTTATCATGACAGTCAGTTTTCGGCTTTCTCTACTGAGGTGCTCGTCCGGAAGAACCGGGAAACAATCGCAGTAGTTCTCCCAGTGCTACCTTAGCCGATATTGCGGAATGTAAGGCACCAAAACATGGGAGCCGGGCAAACCCAACTATTGACCCAAGACATGATTCGGAGCTGATGCATATAATGCTATAAGTTCGGGGTGCCACACTGTCGAAAGTGTTCAGACTTCTCACGCCGTATTATGGGGTATACTGAAGCCCCTAGCGTACTGGTCGTACCAGAATGTACGGGTGCAATTTGTCATAAATAAACAGACAAGGAAAAAGGGAAGGGTAATGCAATAATAGACTAATGCTATGCATTGTTATTTAAATAATACGTCGAAGCGTACTGATGCAAGTAGTGCAATAAGCAAAAAATAGGACTATTTGACATGTCCTATCCAAGGGCCAGCTGTGTATGGGTATTTAAAACGGGTACTTCGATTGTTATCAGAGACCACCTGGGGATTCCCTTGTACGTCTTAGCTTCTTGCCTCCTTGGTTTTTCCTTCCCCTAATGTGTCCAGCAATCAGACTGCCGAAAAGGGCTTCCAGAGAGTAAGGTCCTGAAAGAGACAAAATGATAAAGGTATACAGCCCCTGGGGCGGTTGAGCTGCATTGTGGGACGTGCCCTGGTCGTGCCCCCACCTATGCCCATGGTATTTTTAGTGCGTAATTATGTACGCGCGGCACAGATTTCGTCGCTTGACTGAGACTAGGACGGGGGCCGAATTGCTAGGCGAGCTCTGAACGTGCCAGGCGATCCTATTGCAGGTTACTCCGGACTCGCTTGAAGGTGTCCGGGGGCTTTATCGCCGAATTGAAGCTTTGCCTTAAAAGGCTGCTTTGTGCTTCTGCTGCGAGGGCCGCAGTGTGTTCCTCCGTGCGAAGCGAGCATTCTGTGTTGCCATTGACTGTTATAACCCCGCGAGGTCCTGGCATTTTGAGCTTGAGGTATGCATAATGCGGTACCGCATTGAATTTGGCAAATGCGGTTCGCCCAAGCAGTGCATGATAGCCACTGCGAAACGGGACGATATCGAAGATTAACTCCTTGCTTCAGAAGTTGTCCGGAGATCCGAAGACCACTTCCAGTGTGATTGAGCCCGTGCAATGGGCCTCTACACCTGGGATGACACCTTTAAAGGTGGTTTTAGTGGGTTTGATCCTCGAGGGGTCTATACCCATTTTGCGCATTGTATCCTGATAGAGCAGGTTCAGGCTGCTGCCGCCGTCCATAAGGACTCGAGTGAGGTGAAATCCGTCGATGATGGGGTCAAGGACCAATGCGGCAGATCCTCCATGACGGATACTAGTGGGGTGGTCCCTGCGATCGAAGGTGATCGGACAAGAGGACCATGGGTTGAACTTTGGGGCGACTGGCTCCATCGCATAGACGTCCCTTAGTGCATGCT
Source organism: Triticum aestivum (assembly GCF_018294505.1). Taxonomy (NCBI): domain Eukaryota; kingdom Viridiplantae; phylum Streptophyta; class Magnoliopsida; order Poales; family Poaceae; genus Triticum; species Triticum aestivum. Next base: position 144,334,738 of record NC_057796.1, on the reverse strand, counting down.
TCCGTTCCCTCTTGGGAATGTGGGTTGCGTATATCATGTTCACCGTTTTCACTTGTGGAGGGAACCTCTTCTGTCCTCCTATGTTCAGCGGCCGAGGCTCTTCCTCGTCGTCCCTATGCATCCCCTTGTCCTTGTTTTCGGTGTTCAACTTGCCGGCCTGCTTGAACACCCAGCATTGTCTGTTGGTGTGATTGGCTGGCTTATCGGGGGTGCCGTAAATTTGACACGAGTGATCGAGTATGCGGTCCAAATTGGACGGGCCCGGATTACTTCTTTTGAACGGCTTTTTCCGCTGACCGGATTTAGAGCCACTGAATTCGGCATTGACTGCTGTGTCTTCGGCGTTGTCGCCGTTGTTGCGGCGCTTGTGTCTGTTACGACGTGGTCTGCCGTTAGTATCCTTTGTATCTGAAGTGCCATGACTTCTTGATGTGTTGTTGCTGCGAGCCAGCCAGCTGTCTTCGCCCGCGCAAAAGCGGGTCATGAGCGTCGTGAGGGCTGCCATAGACTTCGGCTTCTCCTGGCCGAGGTGCCAGGCGAGCCACTCGTCACGGATGTTATCCTTAAATGCCGCTAAGGCCTCTGCATCCGGACAGTCGATAATTTGGTTTTTCTTAGTTAGGAACCGGGTCCAGAATTGCCTGGCCGATTCCCCTGGCTGCTGAGTTATATGGCTCAAGTCATCAGCATCCGGTGGTCGCACATAAGTGCCCTGGAAGTTGTCAAGGAATGCATCATCCAAATCCTCCCAACTGCCAATGGAGTCTGCAGGCAAGCTATTCAGCCAATGCCGAGCTGGTCCTTTGAGTTTTAGTGGGAGGTACTTGATGGCATGTAGATCATCACCGCGAGCCATGTGGATGTGGAGGAGGAAATCCTCGATCCATACCGCGGGATCTGTTGTACCATCATATGATTCAATGTTTACGGGTTTAAAACCCTCTGGGAATTCGTGATCCATTAATTCATCAGTGAAGCATAAGGGGTGTGCGGCGCCTCTGTGTCAGGCTATATCACGACGCAGTTCATACGAGTCTTGTCTGCTGTGTTCGGCCCGGCCGGATTTGCTTTTAGTGTATCTGGCGTGACGATCATCGTCACGTGTTGGGGCGCGACCCCGTGATCCGTAGATCAATCTTGCATGTTTTGTTTTGTTTTCCAATACGTCACGTGTTGGGGCGCGACCCCGTGATCCGTAGATCGATCTTGCATGTTTTGTTTTGTTTTCCAATACGTCTCGCAGGTCCCGCGTGTTGCCCCAGGCCCCTTGGTATTTTTGTTTGAATGGCGGCGGGGTGCGGGCTAGACTTCGGGTTGATATGCCTCTCTGTCTCGACCACGAGGTGGCCGATCAGCCGCATCATACGCTGGTGATGTAGGTTTCAATCCTTCCTCCTCGAGTTGAGGTAGCAACCTGCGCTTTGGGTAACTCTTGGTTGGCCGCTCGAGTTCGTATTCCTCGGCTGCCAGGACTTCAGTCCATCTATCCGCTAGCAGATCTTGATCAGCTCGAAGATGTTGTTGCTTTTTCTTCAGGCTGTTTGTTGTGGCTATAAGCCGGTGCTTGAAGCGCTCCTGCTCGACGGGATCCTCAGGCACGATAAATTCTTCGTCGCCGAGGCTCACTTCGTCTTCGGAGAGAGGCATGTAATTGTCATCCTCTGATTCTCCGTTTGCTGCCTGTTCCGGAGGGCTGGCTTGTTCATCCTCCCGCTCGAGGTCTGGCTAGAGGGGATTGTCGTCATCTTCGGCACTATTTGGAGCGTTATTGTCTCTTGTGCCTATATTGCTGCTTTTGCTATGGCGGGACTTAGAGCGGCGCCGCTGACGTCGGTGCTTGGATTGCTTCTTGGAGGGATTATCCTCCGTTGTCTTATCGCCATCGCCTTCTTTGGGGGTGTCCACCATGTATATATCATACGATGAGGTGGCAGTCCAGCGCCCTGTGGGTGGTGGTTCTTGTTCGTCTCCCGCATCGTCGTCCATACCGTCGATGTCTTCGGAGCCAAAGTCGAGCATGTCGGTTAAATCGTCGACAGTGGGTGGTGGGTGGGGCGCGAATTTCTTCGTCGTCCGCATCCCATTCTAGCCGGACATAGTTCGGCCAAGGGTCTCCTGACAGGGAGAGAGACTTCAACGAGTTTAGTACGTCGCCAAAAGGCGAGTGCTGAAAGATATCCGCGGAGGTAAACTCCATGATCGGTGCCCAATCAGATTTGATGGGCACGGACACAGGCGGCTCAGAGTCCGTGGCCGAGGACGAATCCAACGGTTCAGCAACACAGGTCTCGTAGGAGGTGAAGTCAGTATTCGGCTCTATCGCCACTGAGTGTGCGGCCTCCGTGGCGGGGTCCATCCACCTGTCCTCAGATGGCGCAATTTGTTCCGGATTGAGGGCCGGAGTGGTTCCATGTGTGATCTCACGAACACTGTCCGACGGCAGAGCTAAATCATGCTCGTCGTGATTGTGCGGCGCACCTGACATGGGCCCGAATCCGTCGAAGATCAAGTATCCACGGATGTCGGCAGTGTAGTTCAAGTTTCCAAACCTGACCTGATGGCCAGGGGCGTAGCTCTCGATCTGCTCCAGATGGCCAAGCGAGTTGGCCCGCAGTACGAAGCCGCTGAATACGAAGATCTGTCCGGGGAGGAAAACCTCACCCTGGATCGCATCGTTGCCGATGATCGAAGGAGCCATCTAGCCTTATGGTGACGGCACAGTGGAACTCTCAATGAAAGCACCAATGTCGTCTCGGGTAGGGGGTCCCGAACCGTGCGTCTAAGGCGGATGGTAACAGGAGGCGGGGGACACAATGTTTACCCAGGTTCGGGCCCTCTCGATGGAGGTAATACCCTACTTCCTGCTTGTTTGATCTTGATGATATGAGTGTTACAAGAGTTGATCTACCACGAGATCGTAGAGGCTAAACCCTAGAAGCTAGCCTATGGTATGATTGTTGTTGTCATACGGACTAAAACCCTTTGGTTTATATAGACACCGAAGGGGGCTAGGGTTACACAGAGTCGGTTACAAGGGAGGAGATCTACATATCCGTATTCCCAAGCCTGCCTTCCACGCCAAGGAGAGTCCCATCTGGACATGGGACGAAGTCTTCAATCTTGTATCTTCATATTCCAACAGTCCGGCCAAAGGATATAGTCCTGCTGTCCGAGGACCCCCTAATCCAGGACTCCCTCAGAGGACACATGGGAATTATCGTCAAGCTAGTTTTCATCATGCTCATATGATTCACGTTCGTTACTTTGATAATTTGATATGTGGGTGGACCGATGCTTGGGTACTGCCCTTCCTTGGACAAGCATCCCACTTATGATTAACCCCCTACGCAAGCATCCGCAACTACGAAAGAAGAATTAAGGTAAACCTAACCATAGCATGAAACATATGGATCCAAATCAGCCCCTTACGAAACAACGCATAAACTAGGGTTTAAGCTTCTGTCACTCTAGCAACCCATCATCTACTTATTACTTCCCAATGCCTTCCCCTAGGCCCAAACAATGGTAAAGTGTCATGTTGTTGACGTTCACATAACACCACTAGAGGAAAGACAACATACATATGATCAAAATATCGACCGAATACCAAATTCACATGACTACTTATAACAAGACTTCTCCCATGTCCTCAGGAACAAACGTAACTACTCACAAATCATATTCATGTTCATAATCAGAGGGGTATTAATATGCATAAAGGATCTAAACATATAATCTTCCACCGAATAAACCAACTAGCATCAACTACAAGGAGTAATCAACACTACTAGCAGCCCGCAGGTACCAATCTGAGGTTTTGAGACAAAGATCGGATACAAGAGATGAACTAGAGTTTGTGAGGAGATGGTGCTGGTGAAGATGTTGACGGAGATTAACCCCCTCCCGATGAGAGGATTGATGGTGATGACGATGGTGACGACTTCCCCCTCTCGGAGGGATGTTTCCCCGGCAGAACAGCTCCGCCGGAGCCCTAGATTGGTTTCGCCAGGTTCCGCCTCGAGACGGCGGCGCTTCATCCCGAAAGCTTCCTTCTTATTTTTTACCAGGGCAAAAGACACCTTATATCAGAAGATGGGCATCGGGGGACTTCCAGGTGGCCCACGAGGTAGGGGGCGCGTCCAGGGGGTAGGGCACACCCTCCACCCTCGTGGACAGTGGGTGGCCCTCCTCTGGTGCTTTATTCACCCAATATTTTTAATATATTCCAAAACTGACTTTCGTGGAGTTTCAGGACTTTTGGAGTTGTGCAGAATAGGTCTCTAATATTTGCTCCTTTTCGAGCCCAGAATTCCAGCTGCTGGCATTCTCCCTCTTCAAGTAAACCTTGTAAAATAAGAGAGAAAAGGCATAAGTATTATGACATAATGTGTAATAACAGCCCATAATGCAATAAATATCGATATAAAAGCATGATGTAAAATGGACGTATCAGGAACAATTTTGGTAATAACGCGTATAGAGGTAATTTTAATCCTAGGCAGTTTCCTAGTAATTGCTCGAATAATTATGGTAATTCCTACAACAATGCCTATGGAAATTATAATAAGATGCCCTCTGATTTTGAGAATAGTGTTAAAGAATTTATAAGTTCACAAAATAATTTCAATGCTTTGATTGAAGAAAAATTGCTTAAGATTGATGATTTGGATAGGAACGTGGATATAATTTATCTTGATTGTAGCGACCCGACCCGAATGGATCAAGTCTCTGTGCTTAAGTGTCATCCCTGGATCGGTATGCTGACACACACAGTACTCGAGGATTTATAACAGAGGTAAATCACATGTATAAAGTAACGTAAATACTATTACCTCAATCCAAATAGCGGAAGTAACAAGGTTGTGGATTCCCATCAACACCAACGGCAAAGTTGAGTGTAGAAATCGTAACCCTAACGAATCACTTACTCGTCGTAAGATATCCTGCAACATGAAACGTTGCAGCCCGAAAACGGGTCAGCACATGGAATATGCTGGCAAATTCACACCATAGAGAAATGATGAACAAAGGCTATCACTACATGCATATATGGCTGGTGGAAAGGCTCTATGGTTATAATGTTTTTGCGAAAAGCCAATTTTTCCCTACTTCAAAGGAATAAATTTTATTTAACTATCATGGTGGTTGTGAAACATTGATACCTCCAACTCAATCCCAATTAAGTATCATCATTAACCCAACAAACTTAATTAAAGTAACATGATGAGATCAACGGGATAATCCAAGAACTAGATACTCAAGATGTCCATAACCGGGGACACGGCTAATCATGATTAGTTTGTACACTCTGCAGAGGTTTGCGCACTTTTCCCCACAAGACTCGATCGCCTCCGCTTGATTCTCGCACTGCAGGATGTTTGAGAAACGGATGACCGAGACACAGTCTTTCAGAAACAATCACTCTCTACTCTGGATGGACCGGTACACCTACTTTCCCCTACATCTGCTAGTCCACCTTTTCAAGAGATCCTGTAACCTACTCAGCTATGCTAGAGCCCATAATAGCTTGTGGCTGCACACGGAAGTTTCTAGCATGAACAATCTTATGATCCCTTTGAGCCTGGGTGGCGGTCCTTATACAAACAGGCAACACTGGGTTCTCCAGGTGCCTCAATCCACCCAGATGTGAGTTTTAGTTGCCACCTTAAGTTGAACCATTATTAACAATCTCACATCTGTCATGAATATCACTCAAACCCAATCCACGTCTACGAGCATAGCATGGCTATATAATAGCAACGTAGAAGTAACTCCCAAGGGTTTGATAAATAAAACAGGTAATAGGTACTACCTCAACTACTTCCCAATACCCTCAATTTAAATTAGATCCTAACCATGCAATGTTTGAGGGTTGAATCTAATGCACAAAAACTGGGTATGAACGGGATATGATCAAAGTGTGAACTTGCCTGCAATGTTGATGAAGATGATTCGCACTCAAAACTCTTGATATATCTACTCATCACACTCCGGTCAATCTATCGAGAGCAAGCAATAGTAACCACACATAAGCAATCACTCAGAAGATCGAGAAGCACGAAGAAGACACTTCGTAAAAACATCAAAACCAAGCGAATAACTTCTTGCAACATAAAACAATTTCTAACAGTACCAAAATTATGTGAATTTGGCCTTATCAGAAAGTTTAGGTCAAGAGCTTCGATTTGCAAAAATAATCAACTCAAACGGAGTTACGGAACTTAAGTTATGATCAAAAGAAGATTGAATACAAATCTGTTTCAATTCAAATTTTAAAACTTTCAAAAACATGTTTAAGTTGTTTTACTGGATAGAGGGGATCATAAAGAAGAAGTGGGCGTTGGTTTCATTGGATTTGGACAAACGAGTAAAAAGTTATGGATGTTTGAAGATCAGGGGCTAATCTGTAAATAAAATATTCACAGACGGGTCCTTGGCCGAAAATAACAGAAAAAGAAAAAACTAAATAGTGAACGTTCGTTTATAGGATCTAAATAGTGGACGTTCGCTGTTTAATAAAACCCAAAAAAACAGAACTAGGTTTTCTTAATAAAACCAAAACGAATAATAAAAAACCGGGGCGGTTCACGGTTTATACCGGTGGGGTTTTCATCGAAAACCGGCGGTTTTTCAGCGGCGGACCGGGTCGGCGGTGGCGGGGTTCGCCGGCCGTCGGAGAAGGGCGGCGGCGGCTCGGGCTCGACCGGAGCGGCGGCTCTGGTGGCCCGCGGCGAGGGCGGAGTGGACGGGGAGGGGCGGCGCTGAGCGGCGGAC